>NW_027176972.1:414519-417423 GCF_023349555.1 Cebidichthys violaceus
GACAGTCATTTAACTGTGAATGAAAAGAATGACGGGGGTCAGTATAATGTTGGTATTGCCAAGGAATTAAACGGTTGGCATTGTATGGTGTGTGTGAAATAGTTACTGAAAGAACATTCACAACAAAAAAGGTTTGTCAGACACAACAACAACAACCAGCAGCATCCACCCTTTGAATTGTTAAAAAAATAAAAATAAAAATGTTGTAGAGGTGAATTATATAAATAAAAATGTTATGGTGGATGCGTTTTGTTCTGTACAAGAAACTGACTTCAATACTGTAAAGAAATGATTTATAGTGGCAATTTAAATCAGCGAAGCAAGTTGCAAGTTATGAGGGAATTTAATAAAAGATGAAGGAATGGTCTCACTAAAAAAACAAGTGTGTTTTCCAACATGTAATCGATCAAACTAATGAGTTTTAAGAAGTGTTACCTTTTGGCATCATCAGTCTTTGTTTGTCTATCATTGTTTACTGTTTTTATGTCCATGTCTAAGTTTTATTTTTCTTCATATATATTTTGTTAATTTTTCCTTTGTGTTTTTCATTTGTTTTTATACATCTTTGAGTCTGCCGCTTAAATATTTTATAATAAAGATGACAATAAAAAGACATTTAAAAAAAATGGAAACTAATCGTTTTAAACGTTATGTTTAAAACAAACAATATTAAGACTTTAAAGAAAAAATGCTAACTAAAATAGATAACATATGCTAAAATAGATAACATATGCCATTTGTAGGTCATTACATTCAGGTCTTCAATGCGCCGGTTTCCTGATTGAAGAGGCGATATTTGTGTCGTTATAAAAAGGCACAATGTGTTTTCCTTTTTTTTTTTAGGATGGACTGGCCCTTTAAAAATGTTTTGCTGACAGCTGGCCCCGCCCCCTGCCCATCACCTCTGCTCCTATTGGCTGAGCGGAAGGTCAGCTGCTGCGGCAGTACGCACGTGCAACTCCGCGCATTTGAAGATCAAGATGGCAGCCTCCGTGTGTCGGTGCTACGAGGTTAGACCATTCATGTCCTTCGTTGCAGTTCTTTAGTCTCTAGCAGGCCATTTGATGAAGGCAGTAGACATACTCAGCGCGTAGTTAGTCTGTTAACGTCCGGTCACGTGCAGGAGGTTTCGTAGGTTGTTGTTTTTATGTGTAAAATCGCGAGATGTCCGTTAGAAAAGGCCTCGTTGCATCAGACTAACGGCAGGGTTCTTCATGTTCTCGGTCACCTATCGACGTCTAACGTTAACTTATTGTTTTAGGTTCGTTGTGGAGCTTAAAGCCGGTAACGTTAGGTTAACAAGTGAGCCGTTTAGACGCATACACGTAGCAGAGGTACTAACTCCAGTTATGAAACCTAACAGGCGTAACATCCCCATTAATCATGGTGGTACAATCACATGTTTAAATAGTGCAGTTATTACACCAAATTCTGTGACTCAGCTTATGTAACCTGGCAAGGAATTACAGCTTAGTGAGTGCAAATGTTTTTTTATCATAAATGTAACGATACCAACAACTGGCATTATCAAACTGATGAACCTTAAAAGAGTAACTCACAAGCATCGGGGGGGGGGGGGGGGGGGACACCAGGTCTGGGTTGGTGAAAAGAGCCAAACGGATCAATGTCTTCTGCTCCTGGTTAGAAGAGCACGCTGAGAGTTCACCTGTGTCTAGTTGACGTCACGCGGCACAGGTGAGCCTGTGGGGGGTGGGGGGGGGGGGGGGGGGGGGGTGGGGGGGGGGGGGGGGGGGGGGGTGGGGGGGGGGGGGGGGGGGGGGGGGGGGGGGGGTGGGGGGGGGGGGGGTGGGGGGGGGGGGGGGGGTGGGGGTGGGGGGGGGGGGGGTGGGGTGGGGGGTGGGGGGGGGGGGTGGGGGTGGGGGGGGGGGGTGGGGGGGGGGGGGGGGGGGGTGGGGGGGGGGGTGGGGGGGGGGGGGGGGGGGGGGGGGGGGGGGGGGGGGGGGGGGGGGGGGGTGGGGGGGGGTGGGGGGGGGGGGTGGGGGTGGTGGGGTGGGGGGGGGGGGGGGGGGGGGGGGGGGGGGGGGGGGGGGGGGGTGGGGGGTGGGGGGGGGGTGGGGGGGGGGTGGGGGGGGGGGGGGGGGGGGGGGGGGGGGGGGGGGGGGTGGGGGGGGGGGGGGGGGGGTGGGGGGGGGGGGGGTGGGGGGGGGGGGGGGGGGGGGGGGGGGGGGGGGGGGGGGAGGGGGGGGGGGGGGGGGGGGGGGGGTGGGGGGGGGGGGGGGGGGGGGTGGGGGGGGGGGGGGGGGGGGGGGGGGGGGGGGGGGGGGGGGGGGGGGTGGGGGGGGGGGGGGGGGGGGGGGGGGGGGGGGGGGGGGGGGGGGGGGGGGGGGGGGGGGGGTGGGGGGGGGGGGGGGGGGGGGGGGGGTGGGGGGGGGGGGGGGGGGGGGGGGGGGTGGGGGGGGGGGGGGGGGGGGGGGGGGGGTGGGGGTTGGGGGGGGGGGGGGGTGGGGGGGTGGGGGGGGGGGGGGGGGGGGGGGGGGTGGGGGGGGGGGGGGGGGGGGGGGGTGGGTGGGGGGGGTGGGGGGGGGGGGGGGTGGGTGGGGGGGGTGGGGGGTGGGGGGGGGGGGGTGGGGGTGGGGGGTGGGGGGGTGGGGGGGGGGGGGGGGGGGGGGGGGGGGGGGGGGGGGGGGGGGGGGGGGGGGGGGGGGGGGGTGGGGGGGGGGGGGGGGGGGGGGGGGTGGGGGGGGGGGGGGTGGGGGGGGGGGGGGGGGGGGGGGGGGGGGGGGGGGGGGGGGGGGGGGGGGGGGGGGGGGGGGGGGGGGGGGGTGGTGGGGGGGGGGGGGGGGGGGGGGGGGGGGGGGGTGGGGGGGGGGGGGGGTGGGGGGGTGGGGGGGGGGGGGGGGGGGAGGGTTGGGGGGTGGGGGGGGGGGGGGGGGGGGGGGGGGG
>NW_027176972.1:420023-466366 GCF_023349555.1 Cebidichthys violaceus
ACTACATTCGCATCGGCACCTTGGTCATGCTGCTTCACGACTCCTCCGACATCCTGCTGGAGGTAACGCATCTTCTCCGATACTCTCCCACCGGCATGCTGCTCTCATGTAACACTGGTGGATCTTAAGAGTCTATTGTCATCCATTCAGGCTCTAGAAAACGGGCACATGGGACCTCTCGAAGATAATGATCCTCTTCAGGGTCGTGTCGCAGTAGATTCACCTCCATGTTAGCCTCTGTGTAGGACTTACAAACGGTCTAAACTTTGCAAACTGCAGTCGGAGGTTCACTCCGGTGCTCCAGGTTGTTCTTAGAATAAAAGTGTCTAGTGTGAGCAGCCTGATGGCTAAAAGCACCTGAGCAGCCCAAGCTGACTTTTGTTCACCTGTACAAAACAATGGATTGTACACGAGGATTTAAAAAATGTAAAAATGAGAGAAGACGTCCTTCAAAGTCAACAACAAAGACATACGAATGATGATAACCCTTCATATATGCAGTGCGTATCCTGTCAGTCTGCTTGTGTTGCAGACTCTTCATGGACTGAAGGGACATTAAGCACAGATGCTCATTTTGATCTTGTTGAAGACATATTTGCCTTTTTCAGTGTGGTTACTTCCGCTTTACATACAGCTTCAATTATGCTTTGTATTTTTGCAGTCTGCCAAGATGTTCAACTACGGCACCGGCTGGAGGAGAACTTGCGACACACTGTTCGTCGTGTTCGCCGTTGCCTTCCTTGTGACTCGACTGGTGATTTTCCCCAGCAAGTAAGGTTTACTCTGGAGCTGGTTCTCCGTGTTCAGCGCTGAAATGCTTAACGACTTCACTCGTGAGTCCGCTGTCAGAAACACTTCTTTCAACGTTCCCTTTTATGATTCGATCGCTCACAGAATCATCCACACCTCCCTGGTGCTGTCCATGGAGGAGTTTGAACCTTTTGCCGGCTACTACTTTTTCAACGTCCTGCTGAATGGTGCTGCAGGCTCTTCAACATCTTCTGGGCTGGTTTAATCATACGCATGGTGTATAAGTTCCTGAAGGGCAAGGTGAGAATCGGCAGTGACATCAATCATAGGGCGTCTCTGACTAATATTTGCGTAGCAGCTTCATACGGACATGTGGAGATCAGGTCCTGTATTAACATCCAAGATAACGCCGGTTCCTCGGCTCGGTTCACACACACACAGACACCGTTAAAACTCTGCATCTGCTTCTGTCTCCAGCTGGAAAAAGACGAGCGCAGCGATGAAGAGAGCGAGGTTGAGGAGGAAGACGACGATAGAGGAGAGGAGGAGAATGCGGAGCGAGGAGGAGATTATTGTTGGGAGAGGAGTAAAGACAAAATGAACTCCAAACTGTCTATGCTGACCAACGGCTGTGTCCTAAATAACCTGACCAACCACAGGGCGTCTGTGGCCGACAAGATGCGTAAAGCTCAGTGAAGTCCCGGTGATTTCTTTCTCTGTATCGCAAACAATTGAAACAGCCGTGGTTTACTTATTGAGTATTGGACCGACATGAACTTTTACCTTATTTACCACAGTTCATGTGTGCCGACGCCACTGTGCGTCACACTTAACGGAGAGTAAAATTAGGCAACGTGGTGAGAAGTTTCTTCATTAGTCTCTGTAACATTCTGACATAGCAGAGGATAGTTTGGATCTATTTACTTCTGGGGTTTTTTGGGGGGCCCACGATGCTTTCTGCTACACACCCACCGACGGGACTTAGACCCACAATCCCTGGCTTTGAGCTGCGGTGCCTGACCCACAAGGCCACTGGGGCACTTTTCTATAAACACGGACGGTATAGTCTGGGAGTGTGAAGTACAATTCTGGGAATCAAGACCGTTGTCTTTCTTCGTTGCAGCCTACGCCGCAGACCATTTACACTATTTGTCAAACAGCAAGCCAACAAAAAGCACATGTTGGACCCACATGATAGACATTTGAATGCACGAATCAAAGTCATGTTTTTACTCTTTCTATGTTTGTCTCTTGTGATGATTTAAGTCGTTGGAACAGTTTTGATATGTGATACAGTAGAATTATATTGTTTCATTCACCACTGGTTTAAATCATACGTAGACAATCCGTCATTAGACAGGTCACATTATTGATGCTCTGCCTATTGTTCCTGATTGTTACGCTGTCAATATTTATGATCCATACTGCTAACCTGTTTTTTTTTTTGGCATTCTATATATTGTAATATATTTTTTGGATCTGCATCTTATTGTTATTTTTGTGAAACATTTCTTTATATTCGTGCTCTTTCCTACTTTGTACTGCAACCGCTGCACAGCGATAAATAAAGTCCCGTCTCATGTCGTCACAGACTGATGCAGTGCGGCTTCTTCTACAGGTTGGATGGTACAACAGCGCCACCTCGTGGCTCACATCAGGTTTGATCCTGAAATGTTATAGATATGTAACTAATAGTGTCAAATATTATGTCGTTGACTGAGGTGGCATTAAGAGACATGTTACATATACGTACTAATTATTTGATGAGTTATGGTTAAACATCGTGTGTGAGGGTGGAGCCACACCTTCCCCAGTCTAACACGTGATCAACGTTCTTCACGGCTCCTGATTTTTATTTTTTTCAATTGGTCCGACAGTCCGACAGTGGCGAGATCCAGAGCGATTATTTGCTGGCTTTTCGATAAAAGTAAGTTTTCTCCTAAGTTAGTATTACTAGTTTAAGTGTGCGCAACTAATTAGAAACGTACTCTTTGTTCGCGCTAAGTGGTTCGTTCAGTTTAGCTAAACTCGGACCAGCTCACGCGAACACCTGAGGCCGCCATTGTTAGTGTTACCGTTAACTTAGTGGGCTGTGTTCTAAGTTAACTAACTTAATCAACTATTTTAAGATAACTGGCGATTAATTATATAGCTCGCGTTGAATACTGACTGTAGTGTAATAACGTTAGCTTGACGCAGTGCACATGCTTAACGCACGAGGCAGGAGGTTAGCTTTGTGTCGGCAGTGTGATACGATATAAAACGTCACCGTTAAAAGTTAACGCTCGAACACATGTAACGGTTACCCTCCACGCGCATTTTTGCGCCTTGTTAGTGACTATCTATTAGTCTCTAATGTTTTTAATCTCTTGTAATTGAAGTTACATGTTTTAATACGTTCGCCCATGGTTGCCCCCCCAGCGGTGGAGAAGATAAATGCAGTCAATTCGCTTAACCCGAGGTGCCCACAAGGGGGCGCTCTTGCATCGGTGATTAACGTGAAGACGTGACCCCGGACACTTCCTGGTTTAATGTACAGTTCGCACAACAGTGCTACTATCAATATTTTTGTATAGGATATGACGTAAAGCTGCCGTACAGTTGTCTCTGTGGCGCAATCGGTTAGCGCGTTCGGCTGTTAACCGAAAGGTTGGTGGTTCGAGCCCACCCAGGGACGACAATCTTTTCTCTTTTCATATCCATTAATGCAATTCCCCGTTTTATGATAGTGACGACACATCTTTTGTGAGCAGTCGCACGAACGTGTAACTAATATCCGATCGTCACCGTTTTTGTTTGATTATTGTGTTTCACCTAACACTTGTGTATTAATGTAGTATTTGAGCTTGTATGTGTTTTCTTCATGTAAAGTATCTTATGTGAATAAAATATATAAGATAGGCTACAGGTACCTGGATACTCTGTTTGCTTTTACTGTGACTTCTGTGTATTTATTGTCCCTTTTTAGTCTGACTGATACAGTCTCTGGCTTCTCTCTAGTGACAGACAAACATCCAAGACAAGGAAGGAACTCTTCAGCGTGAGCACAGGTAGTGTAGGTGTACATAAACGAAAAGGGTCAGGTGACATCAGCAGTATTTAACTCTACAATACTATCCACATCAGAAGTAATCCTGTAATATACTCACTGACGTTCCATGACACAAGCACCGACTCACAGTTATGACTGTTTTCTGCTTACCAGTGATCTAACGGTCTGCTCCTCTCCTCTCCTCTCCTCTCCTCTCCTCTCCTCTCCTCTCCTCTCCTCTCCTCTCCTCTCCTCTCCTCTCCTCTCCTCTCCTCTCCTGCTCAGGTGCTCCTTCATATCTTTGTGCCGTCAACCGCCGCAAGAAGAAGCGCCAATCACGCACCAGTCGCGTCAAGGAGTCAAAGTAGACGGCTGGAATCAATATTGTCAATAAAAACACATGTTGTCAAGCAACACCGATTTAATAAATGGTTTCTTACTTTGCACAGTTTTCTTCACATTATTTTTGCCGGTTCGTGTGACGGATTCAGATCCAGAGGACGTGTGTTGTTCGCAATTTAAAAAAAACACATTAAAATATTTTTTTTTTAGCAGGAATGCCACGTTTACTGTCATTCACACCTGGAAGCTGTCCAGTACAACCACGGGGGGGGGGGGGGGGGGGGTAAGGACCCTGCTGGAGGAAGCCTCAGTGGTAGTAAATAATACCAGAAGGTGAAGTAGTGATTTTTCACGCACGGCTGGGGGAATCGAACCGGCAACCTTCAGGTCACTTAACCTGCTTCTCAGACTCTTGCGGCAGCAGATGCACATTTCCTGCAGACCATCACCAAATCAGTGACAAACGAAACAACAATCAATTTTTCACTTTTAAATTTGCATCTTTGTGGCTGGATCTGTGAACCACTAAAAAGGTAAATAAACTGTCAACACAAGGAAAAGGTACATCAGAAATGACGGAGCGAGTGTATTCTTTGCTTTTATTTCCAAACTGCGATGACAACAGCTCAAAGTTTGAGACACAGACGGGCATGATTATCAACAACAACCATCCTTGGAAAAAGAACAATAAGGCTTGAAAAGAGACACAGACACACACGCACACACGCACACGCGCGCACACACACACACAGCATCATGTTAACCAATAGAGTCTGTGTGACGAAAAAGACTCAAAACAGTCCAGCCACACTCACAAGGCGTGTGGCGCTCTGTCCACAGCTGAAAGGAAACGCGCTGAGAGACGACAGAAGGCAGAAAATGTCTCTTAAAGTTTTCCATGGATCCTTAATAAGTCACTACGTCAGTGGACCGTTCGGAGATGAAGCGCAGGACCATCATTCAGACGGGACCGGTTAAACTCATCTGTAATTCTAAGCGACGACTTCTTGCGTTTACTTAACAATAGCTGTAGCGTTATCGATTTATATCACGTGGGGGAAAAAAAATACTTATTCATCCTAAATGTAATTACTTATTGCATCACGTCTACTTACAGGCTACTGTCACGAATCTTAGATTTAAAGGATTCTTACGAGCTTAAATGAAGATGCGATAAAATAGACGAGCTGCTGAAACACCTCACCGATGCTCCTCACATTTGATCTTTGGTGTCGCTATTAAGATCTAATGTTTGAGTTATTTTACTGATACATACATATATGTCATTGCTTATTCTTGTGGGAAAAAAAAAATAAAAAATCACCAACTAGAACAACTCTGTATGAAGAACACTTAAGACAACAGCTGCTACATTATGCATGGGTATGAATAAGACCATGCATAAGTGTATCTCTGCTCCAATCTGTGTTGAATTCAGTTATAATTATATTTCAGGCAGGCTGTTAAATAGGCAAATATCTTTAAAATCATTTTTTTTGTCTTGTGCTCTTTTTTTTTTTTTTATTTGCATTCTAAAGATGTTAAAATATCACCTAACAGTCCAAACAAAAAAAACCAAAAAAACAAAACAAGGCCTCTTATTCATACTGACACTGCGTTGCCATTTGGCGTACAAAAGTCATACTTTTATGAAAAACTACCAAGCACCAATTTTATTAAACGTCTAGCGGTGTTAAGCACTTACCTTAAAGTCGGTTTATTGCATTGAACGTTACCCTTGAAAAGCAACATGAAGCGTTACACTAGACCGGACGAGCAAAACCAGCAACGCGCTGCTCCCTCCCCGCAGCCGAGGCGGTTCTTGTGCTTGAAGAGGACAGGGAGCAGCTCCATCTTTCGTTTTTGTTTTACTCCCACGCTGCATTGGGCCACAACATATTTAACCCCCGTCACCTGTTCCGTCTCGGGTTGGATATTGACCCATTTCCCCCCCCTCCCCCCCCTCCCGGCTCTTATTTGTCTACGAGTTTAACCAGGCTCTGGCGTAGATCATTGAGGTCAAAGATCTTGATGTCCAGAATTTCTATGGCCCTCTGGATTTCAGAGTCCACGCGATCCCGGTCCTCCAGAGAGTTATTCAGGTTCTGCTCCGAGTTCTGGATGCGCCGCTCCAGCTCTGCGTTGCGCATCTCCGTCTCCTACAGAGAAGAGGAGGCTGCCGGTTATTCCTCTGTTGCTCGACTAAAGTGTGCGCAATTTATGAAAGCACGTTGTCGGTGGTCATCTCGCTCCTACCCGTAATCTGTGAATGGCCTCATCCCGGTCGCGTTCCATCTCGTGGTACTCTACTTTCTTGCTTTGCAAAATGTGGATTTCCTGAAAAAAAAAAAGGTACGCTTTGAGTAGCGGAATCATCGACACCTGAGATGAACTTTACAGCTTCCCGTCTCCCAGCCGATGATGGAAATGGAACAACAAGCACCGACCTCATCTTTGGCCTTCAGCAGGGCCTCCAGCTCCTCCAGGGACTGGGTCAGCTCGTCTTTCAGCAGGTCACTGGGGCCGTGGCCTCCATGGGCCTCTAACTCAGCCACCTTACGACACACAGAACCATATGCAGCGTGTGGGATGACCTTAGCATTCGGTACTGTTAAACAATAAGGCCTGAATTAAATCAAAATGGAGGGGAGAGCAATCATTCGCTGTGTTTGCTAATGTTTGAAAGTAACCGTATCTCCAAGTGACATTTTCCTTTTTAACTAGGATTCGATAACAGGCAGATGAACCATGTTATCAGGGAAACAGGAGTGAAATCCTCACTGCTTTGTCATCTGGGTCTCATGATTCAGAAACAAAAAAAAAAAAAACAGAAGGACAACCTCTGAGAGACGGAGACAGGCTGGATTACTTCAAACCATGTATGGCTGAGACTCGAGGAGCGGTAGAAAGAAGAAGAAGAAAAAAAAAGAAAGAAAGAGAGAAGCGAGTGGATGCCAGCTCCCTCTGGTGATTTTTCATTTTTTCCCTAACTGGGGCATTGAAAGTAGGATATTGCTGTCCTACAAACCTCTCTCTCTCTCTCTCTCTCTCTCTCTCTCTCTCTCTCTCTCTCTCTCTCTCTCTCTCTCTCTCTCTCTCTCTCTCTCTCCCATCTCCCTCTCTCTCTCTCTCTCTCTCACCCCAGAGACGTGAACCATTTTCAGCCAGCTGGTCCCCCTTCCTCAGATAGAGGGAACGAGCTCGGTCCAAAGGAGACGGAGGACAAGGTTCTCACTTGTATGAGTTAATCTGTTGATGTGGACCAAAACGGTAATACCACACGAGTGGGGGATAATTAAAAAAAAAATCAGCGATCGATCCTGTAAAGCCGGGCTGTAATGGAAAGGTATCACGGTATTAAAGCATTGAATCAGAGAGGTTTGTAATTGTCAGCTTGAGGCGAGGTCGCTCCCAGAGGAACCGGCAACCAGTAGATGTGAAAACACCTTTTATTGATGAGTGAGGATAAGAGAGGCCAGAGGCGGCTGAATTCACTGGAACCTGAGAGGTAATTCAAGAGTACAACGCACCCTAAGCTTCTGGGAATTTAGACCGGACTCCCTTTGTGGTGAAACGTGGCATTGCTGTGTGTCCGGGTGAACCGGTTCAACCAGCTGGGGGGGGGGGGGGGGGACCTTGACTCAAGCTCTGGAGGGAATCCGCCTGCAGCACAACAAGTCTTGTGTGTCGCCAGCCTGATTTATCCTTTTATATTTTTGTTCAAATCCAGGAAATTGAGTGACGAGCCAATCAAAACCAGCGTGGCCTCCTCTCAGCAGAGACCCGGTCATTACCGGGAACCAGCAGAGTCCGGTCAGCATCGCCGTGCTGACCCGAGCGTCTGCTCCTGTTCCCGTCAGACCCAGCGGAGGCTCACCTGCTCTCTGAGTCGGTCCGTCTCCTCCTGATACGCTGCCAGCTGTTTCTTCCACTGCTCCACATTAGCATTAGCCTCGTGCAACGCCGACACCAGTTTGGTGTTGCTGTCCTGCAGAGTGAAGAGCTCTGCTTCCAGGTTAATCTCACAGATAGACCTGAAAACACATATTTACAAGATACATATAATATTGTAAATGCAAGCCTTATGATAACATGGCTTATATGACACATGCTTAATATACATATTTGAAGCCAAACGCTTGTGTAAAAACATTGCAATCCTGAGACAACTGTTTACTGAATACTATAGCTACTAGAGATTGTACTGCTTGACTGTTGGCCTGGTTAACACAAGCAGTGAGCCACTATAACAGTGTTAAGAAATCTATACAGCAGCCTGCAGCGGCACGCCCACTGTGCAGACTGAAGGTCATTTCACAGTTCTTATAACAAAAGCAAAGATGCACTCATTCAACCGTTCCCACGGTAATCCTCTGATGCTGGAGGGAGGGCCGACTGTCGAAAAATCATCTCAATCCAAAAACTGCATGTGACACTTTTAAAAGGAAATTAGAGCGATGACGTGTCCCTAGTAAATTGAATCAAACAGTCGCCATTAAACCACGTTTATTGAGGAGTAAATATCTTCTTTTGTGTAGTTTTTCCCCCATAACAATGATCCGGCTGACACTGGATCCACATAACATGCTGTGATCGTAAAGCATCATTTGTGGCTTAAAGCTGAAAGAAGAATGCTGCTTGAGAATACATGATTCAGTGATCGGATACGCTACACTCACAAGTAAAAACGGGCCTGTTCACAAGTCACGGACGCACCTATAAGCCCCTTGAATCTATAAATCGCACGAGAGACATGACAGCATTTAATGGTAGCAATTTCAATCATATTTGGTTCAATCTGCAGAACAGATCAGTCAGATTGTCTCAGTTCCCCTTCTACATCTCGGAAGCTTGAGGTTGTGCCATGGCAACGGTTTACCATGGTAACCATTAAGGAGCAGCTTTCCATTGCCGTAATTGGACGGTGGGACGTGAAAGCATTGCGAGTGGCTCAAACCCACCGAGCGAGGAGATGTTTACGAGCTTTATTCGATGTTATTAATTAGTGAAACCTCTACAATGGCCTCTCCACGGACGTGAAGAGCTCCACGAAATCGAATAACGTCGAGCTGTTGTGAACCCCGAGAATGAAAACCATGTTAGCGCTCAGTGAACTCTGCTGGGAACGTGGACGTTAAAGGGTTAGGGTAACAAAACAGAGGTGTAGTCAACAGTATCGATCGGATGACATCTGTAGCGACCTCGTGCAGTTTAGCTGATATTTACTTCACTGCAGTGTGAGCACCAGCAGCATCACAACCATGATCTGTAAAAATCTAAGTTCCTTCTCAACTATTTGATTTATAGCTTTCTAAATAAAATACTTTAATGCCATTATGTGGAGACATTTTTGGGAAATAGACTTAGCGTCTCTTTTGCCAAGAATTAGATGAGAAGATTGATCCTACTCTCATATTTGTCTCTTTAATACAAAGCTGGAGCCAGGGAACGGTTAGCTTAGTTTACTCCATCCACTGATGAGAAGTGGCTGAAAGCACCGGAAACCTTTTAGTTAATGGAACCATGTGCTGAGATTTTCCCCTTTTATGTCCTAATTTATTCATGAAAGTCACTTATTCTATGATGAAACATTAACATCTGAGGGTTAGTACCTTAAATGAAATGTGCTTATACATAATTAAAAACGTTCTTTTTTTCTTTCTTTTTTAACATGATCATGTTGTTGCTTGGATGGAGGATGAGGTTTGCTTGCAGTTCTTATGTGGTCGAATTTCTTTCTTTTTTTTAATGTGCAAAGCATCCCGTGTTAAATTAAAATGTATTCTATCAATGCCAGCAAACCACTGTTTTCAACAACGTGCGAAACCAACACCTCCGTAGTCGAACATTACAATGAAAGCTCAGTTCCACACAATTCTGTGTGAGCCCTGAATAAAATGAGGGACGCGTTTTTTCCGTCTTCTTTCAAATCTCAAAGCACGACTTTTAAAGAACAAGTCGACACGCAATCACCAAAGTGAAACCAGATTCTCAACACCTGCAGAAAACAAGCAAACTCAGAAAAAAGGAGAAGAAAGTGTTTGTGCTCCCTTCGGTTTCCACTCTGATGTGATGCGTGTGTGTGTGTGTGTGTGTGTGTGTGTGTGTGTGTGTGTGTGTGTGTATAACTCAGTTACCCCTCAGAGAGCATCTTCTTAATGCGCTCCTTCTCGGCGGACAGGGTGATGTCCGCGCTCTGGCTGCGGAACAGCTTGTCCTCGGGTCCGTTCACGCACATCACCGGTGGAGACTGGAGTTCATCAGAGAGGTCCTGAGAAACACGTCAGTAAATGGACTCTACTGGTAGCGCGCGCACACACACACACACACACACACACACACACACACACACACACACACACACACACACACACACACACACACACACACACACACACACACACAGCATTACAACACCGAATGGTTCATTCAGACAGAGGAGAGGGGCTGCTTCTTTTATGACAACTACCGTCAGATCCTCACATTTAAAGTAAAGTGACGGCTGCGCAATGATTAAATCCAAAAGCACATTTAAATAAAGGAAAGCTATGCAGCAGAGCTAGGTTGACTCATGGTGATGCGAGATGTATTATGGTGTGTCTGTTTCGGTCTGATAAAATAAGAGCTGTGAGTCCATCAACAGCAGGTGTAAATAAATTCAAAATTCAGAAATCGCCGGAAAGAAAAGAATATTTGCTCACATATTGTTTTTGCTTCTTCAGTTTCTGTTTTGTGTGGTGCCAAAAAAAAAAAGAAAAGACTAATAATACATTTTCTTCAGGAGTTAGAAGATAAAACAACGACAGACTCACCTGTGAGAACTACACAGGAAATCCATCAGGTGGAGAGAAAAAAACAAAAACAAAGACAAAGAAACATGTCATCACAACGCTCACCAAACATGCCGACCTTTACAAGAACATCACAGCCACAAGCAGCTCTAGGACTTTAATAAGCATCAAGCACAGTTAACAAGCGTCTGGAGCGTCTCCAAACGTCTTCATCAAATCGATGAAGACGTGGAGCGGGAGACTTCGCTCGGAATCTGTTCAGCCGTAGGAATTAAAAAGGAAAGTGGCGTGTTCCTCGTGACCAGGCAGCTGTGGCTGATGGGTAATTATTCTCTATTGATCAAAAGAGCCCCGAGCCGACTGCATTTCCATCATCCACAGTGTTTGAGTCGGAGGCAGAGGAAGCGTCGCACCGCTTGAGCGTCGCGGGATAATTTTACCATCGCCCTAGTTTCCCTCACTTTGTCTTACCTCTGAGACAAGTGACCCAGCTCGTCCTTCCTCTTCCTGTCCCTCTCTCTCTCTCTCTCTCTCTCTCTCTCCTTCCCTCCTTATATTTAATAACAGTGGTCCTTTCTATTAGCTGAACTGCTGCAAAGTAACAGAGGTGCATTCATCTAACCTTGGCCAGTGCCTCCTCAATCCTAACATGGCAAAAAAAAAGAAAAGAAAAAGAAGCATCGCTGGATGTTTCTGTGGATCATGACACTGTCTTCTGCCTGGTACCTGCAGAGGCGTGCTCTACTTTCATGGTTTTTTTTTCCTCACCTGTGGAGCAGCGATGGAGAGCGCTGTGTTGGCCAGTTCTTTATCCTGAGACTTTTCTCGCGCCAGACGAGCTGCATCTTTCACCTCCTTAAACTTATCTGAGAACTTTTTTTTTTTAAAAGGAGGACAAGTTTCAGGTAGCGAAACATGAATAACGCAGCACTCACCGGCCCTCCACAAATCTGGATGGATCGAGAGGATTTGAGAAATAAAATGGATTTCCTAAAAGTATTAATCAGCACTTTGTTGACATCGGGTTAGTTTACCTGATGCAGCTGTTGCTCTGTAGCGAAACCAAGTCCGTACACGGTGTTGGCCCGGCTGTCCGCCCACTGACCAAACTTCTGAGACGTCTTGGTGAACGTCATGCTGGGTGTAACGGTGCAGTTGATGATTGCCTGCAAATGCAGGGATAACAAAAAAAACAAAGATTGTCCCTTCAGGTGGATTCACTCCAATGAACAACACGGAGAGATGAAGGGGATGCAGCTCAACAGCAGATCCAGACAGAACCAATCAAATTAAATGATTAATTGGCATTTCCTTATTTAAGCTGACATTTCATAACTCTAGGCTTTAAATAGAGAGAGAGAGAGAGAGAGAGAGAGAGAGAGAGAGAGATTACCTAAAATGTTGATTTATTTGAAATTCTGTTAAGTGATTACATTTGAGATTTCTCCTTTTGGAGTCTGCAGGAGTAAACTACTGCTGAGAAGCTTGATTATTGATGTTCCTACTGTAATTTAGTGTCATTGTTTGAACACAGCACCGACACAAACCTTCATCTTCATGTTTGACGCGTTTGCTGGAAGAGCAAAGAATGCAGGGAAACATCTGTGCTTGTGGTGACATTTGTGAATAAGTTTCCTCTGGGAGTCCTGTCAATGATCTATTTTCAAGCACTTCCTCCCTTGAGACACGTTTGTTCTTTTTGAATGTGAATCAGAAGCTCTGCCACATCACAATTATCGTCTTATTGTTCAAAGTAAACTCAGAGCAGAGGCAACCCCCCCCCCCCCCCTCCACATGAGAGAAAAATGATTAGAGCGGACCTATTTATAAACCTTTTTACGTCATTCTCCAGCCTCAAAAAAAAAAAAAAATGGACCTGATTTAAAATCCCACAATTGCAGGGCAATAGGTGCTTAGGAGCTTTTTCGTCCTTCTGTCTCCTCCTCCTCCAAAAAAAAAAAAAAACGTTGACATGAACGCTACCGGTCTCCGTTTCTACGGTGAAATGTTTAGGCACAACATCGTCGGACGGCGGCGGCGGCGACGGCAGTGAAGATTATTGTGGAAGCAGACACCCGTCCTGGCAGGATTGGGCTGCTGAGCGACCAACTGCCACCACCCCGCACAGCCTTCTGGGAGTCAGAAATGTGGGTCAGACCAGAGGTGCTCAGAGGAGATCAAATAGACCCCCCCCTCCCCTCCTCCTCCTCCTCCTCCTCCTCCTCCCCAGCGATTGATGTGGCCTCTTCCTCATAATCTAAATCCACAGGCCTGCGAGAAAGACGCTCCGGCTGCTGATTTGTTGACACCCACTGTGGGTTTTATACACCGTGTCTTTTTTAACCTCACAGATTTTCTGTTAGGCCGACGGCTGGCGAAAAGGAACATTTATGTAAAAGCTGTTTTGTTTGGACGGAGGCCTTTGTTACAAATAATCTGTTGTTGCCATGGTCACCACATAATAACACTACTTTGAGATCCGAAATTGGGTGTTTTGATTATGAAAGATGCATGGTTCGCATTTTGGCTCACGGATGTGAAATCTACTGGACCTATTTGATGCGTCTTTGTGGATAGTTTCAGGATAGTTCCTCTCCACCACTTTCCTCCTCGTCACCTTGGTACCGCCCACGCTGATGATGCGGTAGACGTTGCGGTTGGCGTCATAGAAGAAGGACACGGTGACGGCGTGTTTGCTGGCGGGGATCCAGTTCCTCTTGGTGGCGGGGTCGATCTGGAAGACATGGGCCCGGGCGCTGAAGATCGGCTGCTCCCTGGAGGAGGAAGCACAGGGATGATGATGATGATGATGATGGTGATGATGATGAGAAAACTGTTTCTGTATTTGGAAATGTCAAAAAGCAAACCCTCTCTCACACACACACACACACACACACACACACACACACACACACACACACACACACACACACCACATTTATTAACAATGGTTTAGAAGTAGCTGAATATAATGTAGTTAACTTTAATGAAGAGGAGGAAATTCTGCACATTTTTAAAATCATAAGAAACAAGAAAAAAAGCATTTTGCATTGACAAGAACGTGTTTTTACTTATAGTTTGAGCATCAACACATTTAAACCGCCCTCTATTACATCATTACGGTCATTTTATCAGACGCTTTTATCCAAAGCGACTTACAATTCAGTATCTATCTACACACCGTAGACACAGCTACGTCTTGTGTCTTGCTCAAGGACACATTGACATGAGACTAGCAGAGGAGGAGCTGGGAATCGAACTGCCAACCCTCTGATTGAAAGGCAGCCCTGCTCTCCACTTAGCCATGGTCACCCCGGTAAAACCCATTATCATGCAACTCTGTTCAAACTGCGTCTCTCTTTTGTGTAAAAAGGAGATCCTTCATTATTTCCCCAATGGTGCGTCTCCATCTGTCTCGCTGCCGTCCAGGGACAGATGCTGGAATCCTCCTTTGGCTGTCTCCCACACTTTTCCCCCTGCGTCACTCAGCATACAGGGCTGTGACTGAGCTGGCAAATCACGTCGACTAAAACGCTCTGGACCCACTCCCGAGTCGTTCGCCCTCCACCCTCCGCTCTGCCCCTGCCAGTGTTTGCAGAGATGTATCCTGGATACGAGGTAAATATATCAAAGCAACAAAGTCCCCAGTGTTGGGAGGCGGTTTAGCCACAGTCATGTGGTATGAGGAGCAAGACTGCTGAAGGTCTTTCTCCCTTCTTTTTACCTCCCTTGTTCCTCTTTAGCTGGTGTCCGGTCTGTACATTCACAGCACCGTGTATTCCCACACTAGCCTACATACGGCTGAATATAAAAGTCAAAGTTACGCATCAGTCTAAATATGCAACACAATGTCACTCCGGCAGTCACTGAAGTCACAGCGCGTCATCTTACTCGGGCGTTATAACATTTGCTAATTAGCAGAAAAGCTGAGGCTGATGGGATTTGGTTTTGCAAATCTGGTCATAAACTAAAAGTGTTCGACACATTTTGAACCTGCTGGTAGCACTAGAGGCAAAATCACCAAAGTCAGCAGGATACATCCTCTCAGGACCACGACTGTCTGTGCCAATCTCACGGAACATCCGATAGCTGGACTCCAGTCTGGATCAAAAGTGGTGGGACGACCGGTCGACTGACACAGAGTCACGCCGCTAAAGTGGCAAACAACACGCAGCTAAATAAATCACTGACAAGCTCGCAGATCAATGTCAGCGTGACGGCCGGTCAAACTGGACAGACCGTCTCGCTGTCAGAGCCCCAGACATACAGCACTGAGGTGTTCTCTGTGACCAGGTTCTCTCTGAAATGTCTTTAAAATATGTGAGACGGATTATGAACCCAATGTTCTTTCGGTACAGACGATACTGACATTGATAAGACTCTCAATTGTATGTCGCAGCGGCTGTTCCCAACGCAACGGCATTGTACTGGCCAGTCATTGTATGTTCATATCTGACCCCATTAGTGACACACGAATCCAATAATGTGTCTCTCTGTGTGTTCATCGGCGCCGGAGATCATGATAAAAGAAGAAGCATAATACGGACTCGTGCATACAGCGTTTCAAGGACCGACTGTGAAGACGTTAATATGAACGGTGGCATTTCGAACGGCTGACCTACTCCGGTCTGACAGTCTGATTACATTTAAGTGTAATAGTAGAGGGAACAAGAAGCGGCACAACTTAAAGCCAAATATTATCAAATATCAAATATTTTAGAGGAGCCCTCCTTTGCGCTCCCGTGAAGTTTGAGCGTCTTGTGCGACACGGATTAAAACAAGAAGGGTCAAATTTGAAGCGGCAGAGGTCGAGATATCCTGACTTTCACTCCCCGTCACGAGTTAAGCTTCCGACGGTTCCCACAATGCAATTCACCAGCATCATTTATTAGACTTCCCCTTCCTGTTGAATCTTTCAAACTCCATGACCCCCAGTTTAAAAAAAAAAAAGGTTTCAGTCAAATATTTGAAGCTTATCTCAAAGTGACCCAGATGACATCATCAGTCAGTCAGTAGTAATGTAAATATACAATATTTTACTGGGGGAAAAAAAACATTGAGCTTCATCTGAAAATGTTTTATTTACAAAACATGTATTTGTATTACATACTAGTGTATGTATCTGTTTTATTTCCATTGTTGGAGACCACCAATATATGTAGGCTGTTCATATGAAGTCAATTCGTTGTGCTGTCAGGTGCTGGTGGGTTTACGTACCGAAATGTTTGGTTTGTTTATTAATATGTCTGAATAATTCCACGAGGGTCAGGTCAGGTAAATGGCCAGATTAAGAAATTCACTGACAAAACTGGGGCCGCAATTACTGCTGGCTATTTCCTCAAATCATTTTCTCGTCCATAAAATGTTTTTGCCGATTCCGATTTCCAAAAACACAAGGTGATGTCTGCAAATTGCCTTTAGTGTCCGAGCAACCGTCTACAGCCTAAAGATATCCAATTAACTATCATCAGACAAAGAAAACAGCAAATCTTCAGTCGTAGTTGATGTTCCGTCACTCGACCTTCATCCTCAGCAGATGGATGTGGGCTACCAGGCTGGATGGGGGGGGGGGGGTCTTTAAGCATAACAAAGCCTGGTAGTGATTGGACGGGGGACGCAGCTGCCCCTCCTGATGAACCACTACACTAATTCCTACCACAATCTCCAGTAGCCACAATCTGCTTTACTGGGTTCCTCCTGTCAATCTGCTCCATCTAAATCTTTTACAACCAGATGGTAAACATTAGGACGCCAAGATTTCTCAGTGCTACTTTCATTGAGCACCAATCCTCCAGTTTTGCCAAAAAGAAATGAAGTGCAACCATACGGTCTTTAAAAAAAAAAAAGACAGCAGTGCAACAATATCTAACGACACACACTGCGTCTGTGGCAAGTCACAGCTGTCCTGCAGATTGATACTCACACACCTTTGTTGCTCCACAAATATTCAACGAATCAGATTTTACATTAATTGTAAAGAAAATAAGCAATTTCATAGAGTAACGATCCAGCTTATAGTCCTCATTGGCCTTTTCCCAACTGTAAAATAAACTAAAGCGAGTACTGAGGATTACGGATCAGATGAACACTCTGGGGCCACAAAGACGAAGAAGGTCACAGAAGATTTGCCAAAGTGTGAAATGACCCTGGTGATCCCGCGTCAGTACAAAAGAAACCACAACACTGCTCCGCATGAGCTGCACAGGACAATCCTTTGACGCTATGAGCGGCAACTTCCCCAAATCTGTGTTTCAGAATTACAAGCATTTGAAATGATTACCATTGCTTTAACTTTCTTCAAGTTCAGAATGACTTTTGAATCAATTCGTTGTTTGTTTTTTTTGTTTCTATGTAAAGTGCATGAGGAGTGCTATATAAAAATGTCATGTGGGAACAAACTAGTAGATGTTCACACTGACACCCGAAGTGTCCTTACCTTTCTCTGTGGTGAGGAAACATCTTACAAGGTGACTGAGATTTCTGTTCTACAATCCAGAGAGAGAGAGAGAGAGAGAGAGAGAGAGAGAGAGAGCGAGAGCGAGAGAGTTCAAGCATCCATTAACCCAACAAGTATTTTATCTGGGTCAAAACGTGAACAGAACTCTTTGCCATATCGAATGTCAAAATCAAATATAGACACACTCACCCCATTTCGGTGTCAACCCTTAGTGAGTCTGTGTTGTTGTATCCAACAGTAATTCCGCGCTGCCGTCGGTGTCCCCGTCTCCTCTTTCTTTCAGTCTGAGCTACCAGATGCTTTATTCTCCGGGGGGGGGGGGGGGGGTTCACCGCAAGGCGCTGCACTGAGCCTGCTGCAGCCCGCAAAGTGTCCGCACCGTCCTGTCCGGGCCACCGGCGTCCACCACCGGTCACCTCTGCGGTGCCCGGAGAGAGAGAGAGTCACAACCCGGCGGAGGCACCACAACTGCTTACCTCGGTGACTGAAGCGACCGCGGTGCGTCGTGCGTGTCCATCTCCTTCCCAGATACAGAGGCGGCTCTCTCTCTCTCTCTCTCTCCGTTTCTCCGGTCTGATCTCTCCTCTTCTCTCCTCTCTAGTTCTTCGACCGGCCGGCTGCACTCATTCAACAGTCGGACGCGGCCGACGGTAGAGTACCACCTGCTGGCTCTACAGGCTCCGAGCACCCGCTACAGCTGCACGAGGCGGCGAAGCAGGGAAACTGTGTCAAGCTGCCTGCAGCCAATGAGCCTGCATGTGTGCGTCCTGTAACCTGGATCTTATAGGTCTGCTCTGCGCTCACAGTCTGAAGGCTTAATGAAATATAATCCCCAAAGAAAAGGCATGACCTAAAAAGACTTAAGAGTCATACTGCAGCCCAGTTAGGTCTGCAGCTGGAATACAATGTGTTTTTACCATTAGGCATTGTTATTATAACTGTGAGTAGTTCCTATTTGAGAGAACATTAGTCTCTGTCGATCCATCTGCGACATGAGTGAAAAAGAAATAAGTCAAAGCTGAAAGAGCAAAAACAATTAGCAAACTTTAATTTTCCAAGATCATCAACAGGAGAATTCTCGTGAGCGTAATCACAGAAGTACGAACATCGATCAGCAGATATGCAAAAATGGTGCAGACACAAAACTGGTTCACTTCAGGTCTAAACAGCAAGAAGCCAAACAAAGACTTTCACAGCAAAAAAAAAAAAAAAAAAATGTATAAGAGGAAAACATCCAACTCAAAAAGTGACCCTCTAGTCACAGGACATGCACAAACTACTGTGTGTGTGTGTGTGTGTGTGTGTGTGTGTGTGTGTGTGTGTGTGTGTGTGTGTGTGTGTGTGTGTGTGTGTGTGTGTGTGTGTGTGTGTGTGTGTGTGATGCAGTCGACATTTATCTGTATTTTTCTATATTCTTTAAAAGACTTCGACTTTAAATAAGTCAACAAATGAGTGCTTCTAGTAATGATGATTTTATCCAGATATGATGCTACATAAATTTAGAGAGTAAACAGACAAATTCATAGAGTATCAAATAATTTGATGTCCTATGCAGAGAGATGTACTGACGCACAGCTGAAGTTGTCCAAAAACCTCACCTGCTTTGGTTATTAATTCATTATTGTGGGAATAAAAACAGGTAAAATAGCTCGTTAGTGACACTTTTTTGTTTTTTTCTGAAATGCATTGAAATCCCTGTAGCTGCTTTCTTCTTCTTCTTCTTCTTCTTCTTCTTCTCTCATTCTGAGCGCTCTGTACGAGCGTTCATGACGGGATGTTAAGCTTATTGAAAGCAGCTTTAGGTTCAGAGGTCAAGTAGCTCGTCAGGAAAACGACTCCAGGTCTGACAGGGATTGTTTTCAGTGTTGTGCGTTTCGATGGCATGAGAACATAAGTAGTTATTACACCGCATAAGAACATTAAATACTGACTTACAACATATGCAGGTGAAACTAAAAAACACACAAATGTTTATCAAAGTTACAGAACAAACTTAACTGTTCAGCCCATGACATGATGAGTGCAAGACTTAAGGACAACAAAAATAAATAATAAATAATAAATAGGGGAAGACCACAATGTCTGGTCGGGTCATCGTGTCTTAAGAGCTTTTTTTTGCCAAATTCCACAGTGCACGTACAACGTGCACGTACGACGTATAGCCCCTGTAATCACGGGGGCTTTCTGAAATATTAAATACTCACGATCATCTGACACGGTGAACTCTTCAACACATCACCGAGACGCGGCGATACAAGTTCTCACCCTCCTTCGTACCGCCGAGTCCATCGGCGTGAAAACTCGACGTCGTGATTTCTGTCATAAAAGTGATTACTTCACTCGCTTTACTGCGATAATCAGGCGCTTAACTTAACACGGAAATAATCTCATGTATGCATGTTGTTGTTTTAATTTTTGGAGGAGGAGTCTTTGGGCTGGCAACCTCTTTGATTTGGCTTATTTGATGCATTTAGCTTTTTATGCTCAAGATGACCCCCCGTCTGCTCGCTTTAGGGTCAGCGGAGAAGAATGTCCGCTTCCTTCAGTTGTGAGTTATGGTGTTCACTTTCACTCTTTTGCAGCACTAAGAAGATACACTTAGAAGAACAAAAACCTAACCTTGTCTCACTAAACTCATTCTCTTCGGAGCTCACCTCCTCAGACCAGGAGACAAAGACGTTTTTCTTTTACATTTACGCTTTTTTAAAATCTAAATTCCACCACTTGTTCTTCGCAGAACGGCCAGCTACACCAGCTTGCGTCACAGAGTACCTCAATGAAAACCGATGTGATCCTCACATTTCATTTGAGCTCCTTGAGGCACAACACCGCACGCGCTTTTGGAGTTCACTTGATCAGCCAAAACGGCGTTTCCACGCTCTTCTCTCCCGGATGCTCGGACGCGATCAAATGCAGAGCCTCAATTCAAACCCTTTGAGTTTAATAGTTGCCGTATCGACTGCTTTCAAGAGTTGTGTCCCCTCTTTTGTTTCCTCCCTCCTCACTCTCCAAGTCACACAGAAGACGTCCTGTCGAAGTTAGCTTGGAGGACATTTGTGTGAGACGCTTTTTTTTTTTCCCCCTCCATCTTTTGGAGCAAGATTCCCAAAAATCATACCGCCTGGAGATCCCAGAGGGTTCGGGGACCCGTGATGGACAAGATGACACAGCCACCACCACCAACCCCCCACCACCACCACCACCCTCCAGAATCGTTCGGACCTTCCACCCTCCCTGACCCGTCGAAGGTCTCGCCTCTCCGACTGCGCTGCTCCGTCAACGGCAGTTTCCTCCTCGCGTGTGAGCAGCAGAGCCTCCTCTACCTCCACCAGCCCGACGCTCTCTTCCTGTCCGGCTCTACTCCCATTGTCGCTCTCACTCTTGTGATTGGTTGCTTTCTCACGGTCTCTCTCCTGTTACTTTCACACAGTGGTGCTTCGGTTGTAGCAGTGGAAAACGGGTATCCATGGTTTGTTCTTTTTTTCTTTTTTTTTTAGTTATTACCCAGAATAAAATGCCATTGAACTAAGCTTCACACAGGCCTAGCTCCTTTCCAAGCAACCTGAAAGAAAAACACAAAATATGGATATAGAGAATAATACTTATTTGAGGAAATATTCATGAGAATTTTTTTTAAATATTAAAAGAGAAACTTTTTATTTAAAAACAGTTCCATGTTTTGGAAAATGCCTTATTGTCTTTGTTGCAAAGAGTTAAATAAAAAGATCGATACCAATTACTTAGCGTGGAGACGAGGGTTAAACACAGCTGTGAAATACCTGCCGTCTGTTGGCAGGTCGACTTGGGGACACGTTGGATTCAACGGTCCTGATTGTCGTCATGCCGAGTTTGGGGGAAAAAAACGTCTTGCACCAAATACACCGTGCCACGCAGACGCGGCCTGGTACTGGTTCACGCAACGCTGCAAAATCCTGATTTTAAAACAGCCAATTTCCATTGAATTTGCACTTCTTCATGAGGTCAGTTCATCTGTTCTGAACATCCCCAAACAAAAAAAGATCAATTCAAATCCTACTTCCCATGTCTCAGCATTTTTAAGAAATTGATTTAAGACATTTTTATACCAATCAAGGCAATCTTATTTTTAGATTAATATATTCAATGTTCTTTAATACTTTACCTTAATACTAAATGTAACAAAATCTGCCTACTAGCGCTCTTAAAGCTCACTAATGAACACATTACATCACATGTGTTTAATCTGGGCTACTGCTTTACTTACTGTTTGTTTTCACTCTTACAGTTTTGTACAGATTAACTAAATCAGGATCGGCTTTATTTGGTTAATTGTGCCTCCACATGAGAGGAATTTGACTCTTGTGTTTTTCGGCATCTCTCCCAATGTACTTGCACCGAAATAACAGCGAGGGACCAGGGCAACAAAGCTGGAAAGATAATACGAAATAAAACAACGAACGAATTGGCTGCAACGTGTTAATTAATGGAGCTTTAGAGATGCTGATGGGCAGCATTTGTTCCATGGGCCAGGCCAGCTGTTTCCAGTCTTTATGCTAAGCTAAACAGACAGCTAGATAGAGAACTTTATTAATTACAAAATTAAATTTGCACTCAGCAGCCTAAGCACATTGTGGTATCAATGCTCTCATCTAGTTAACTCTTGGCTAAGACGTGAATAAGTTTCCCCCAAAACGTCAAACTACTCCTTCAATGTCAATGAGCCCTGTTGGGTGTAGTCCACGGTGGAGCTACTTACGGTCTAGTACTGGGACAGTCCAGTCACACCGTGTTGGTAGGCCCGCTCCCCCTGGTAGGTGGAGTCCTGGGACAAAGCCACGTCAATCTGCGACTTGAACTCGTCTCCTAGGTAACTGTCCTATAACGGGACAAACAAAAAAAGTGAAAGAGGGCGGTCAACGGTTGCGCCTTCATTTCTTTCCAGGCAGAAAGGGAATTAGTGGTTTTGGACAAAATGTGAGGTCGTTATTTGAAGGAGGAAACCTGGACAAACACTTGGAATATATGTGCTAACAGCCCTGGCGATGGCTACTGATGAATAAACAGACTACCAAAAAAGAGTGCTTCATTAAGTGCACCTACTTAGCACTTCACAAAATCTCTCCAACGCCAAACTGATCATTGAGATGTGTTCACAATGGACGACAGCTCGGTGGACTAACCTGTGAGAGCTCAGGCTGGGAGAGTCCAGGCTGGCTCATCTGAGACGGCTGGCTCATGTTGATGTAGCCCTGAGTCAGAGGTCCCTGGGAGAAGGGCTGGGAGCCCAGATCCTGGCTGGCCTGGCTGCCACTCATGTGGCCACCATGCCGGTCCGCTCCTCCATTTCCTCCACTGTGGTTTCCCATGTTGCCGCGGTTTCTTTGACGCCCACCTCGAGTCCCGCCTCCTCCTCCTCCACCTCCTCCTCCTCCTCCTCCGCTGCCTGCCTTGCCTTTCATTCCTCCACCGCGACCTGGAGGATACAGACGTGCGTTTCAAAGCAGCTTTGAACCGAACATGTAGGCCTTTGAGAACGCCACACGCAGCATTACTCTACAGTTCTACGTCTTAGTCACCTGCTGAGGGCCCATTGGCCTGTCCCATGTACCCAGGTGGAGGTATGGGGGGCATCACAAGGTTGAAGGGGATGGGGATGTTCAGAGACGTCATGGGACCGGGGCCTGTGCCGATCATGCCAATCTGGTCGTGGGTCTGGAAATACATGTTGGACGAGCGTCCTGTAGTGGACAGAGGGACGGGTTAATTGTACTTCCTTATATGGTGGTGTGCAAAGCTAGTTTTGTCACCCCCCCGTCCAAACACATGGCTCTTGTTTCTGTACTTGGGATGCTTTAGTGAACATTCAACCTGTTTGCAACAGACCACCGAAGCGGATACGGTACATGTCCTTTGTTTTAGGGTTTGTCTAACATTTGAAATATAAAAATCAGTGTTTTGTTGAACACTTCTCACCGTTACTGCTGCGGTCATAAACAGATCCAGGAATGAGGGCTTCCCTGGCATCATACATGGCTGTGCTCATGAATCGACCGCCCTGCAAAACGAAAGACAAAGAGGTGCCGTTTTGAGTGGGTTTTTTTGGACATGCCTCATTATTTCTTGCACGTTCACTGATTTATTACCCTGTTGTCTTTTAAGTACTTGTTCTGCTCTAAGTGCACAAGGACATTTTGAATTGCACCCTAAATCCTTCACATGCCCCACAGGAAATTAACATATTCATGACCCAGTTAAGAAACCCATATTTCATCCTTCTATATGCGCTGTGTACGTAATACACACACACACACACACACACACACACACACACAGAACTCACAGGGTTGATGGTGTTGACAAGCTTGCGGGGCTTGCTGAACTGCATGAGGCTCTCCCTCAGATTGTTAAGGGGCCCTTCAACCAGGACCTTCTGCTCCTTGTAGTAGTTCAACAGGTGGTTCCACAGAGGCTGCTTGGACAGGGCTTTGGGGTTTCCCACGATAATCACACCATACCTACGGGACACGAGCAGGAGATGGCTCAAAATTATAGTTAAGGATGCATAGGAATAACAGCGATGGCAATTCAAAAATTACTAAGGAGAATCTGAAATTAAGAATAAACCACAGGCGTAAAAGACCAAAACATTGATGAAGTTAGACAGAGGGCCCTCCGGGGCTCATGCGGGCTGGTGTTGCTGTATTTGCTCTACCTGGCCCTGGTGAGCGCCACGTTGAGCCGTCTGGGATCATTGAGGAAGCCGATGCCCTGGTGCTCATTGGCTCTCACGCAGGACAGAATGATGAAGTCCTTCTCTCTGCCTTGAAAGGCGTCCACGCTGGCTATTTCCACCTCCTACGGGGAGAAATCAGTGGAAACAAAAAAAACTGAATACGGCAACATTTTTCACTAGAATTTACATTAAATTGCTTAAACAGCTTATATGACCTGCCGCTGTCAACTTTGATCATTTCAACCACTGGAAAGTGACGGTCAGCGCCGGCTACAAACTAGAAGTTGCTACCTGATTGTACACTGCTCTTGCTAGTGGGGTTAAACTGCAAAAATATAAGTGACTTTACCTGGTAGAGTTTGGTATGGAGGGAGCCGCTGAACTGCATGTACTGGACCAGGTAGGACCTCTGTCCCTCATAAGGTGTGATGATGCCAATCTGACTGGGTTTGGCTCCAGCTTTCAGCAACCTTGTGGTTATTTTCTCCACATTGGCTGCCTCAGTCCTGCACAGACGAAAGCAGTAGGGCGATCACGCAGATAAGAACAGACTAAATACGCTTGATTGAAACGCCGTACAGAAAGTTAATGCGATGTCTCTTAAGACTAAGCAATGTAAATGTGCCATCGCTGGCTGCATGTGTGTGAGCCGAGGGCTGAAGGTGACTCGTTTCAGGTTTACGTAAACGGTGAAGTCGAGACCTGTTGAGATAGGATGTTCCAGAGCTGGCGATTTCCTCTTGGCCTTGGGTGACATAAAAGAACATGGGCTTGTCAGGCTGCGGCCACTGGAAGTCAAAGCCTTTCTTCACACGGTCCGCTGTGGAGGAGAGACCAACACAGACTCAGGACTGGTGGAGCTGATGTACGGAGAAGTACACCGAGTGGAATTAGCCCGACAGGCTCAGCTGCAGGCTTCACGTGTGTCTATGTATTTACTACAGAACACACACGTAAAATGAACTGGAAAAACATTTGGAGGTAAATGTTCTCCACAGATTCTCTAAATAGATTTATGACTATTTTTTTCCGAAAATTGAAAAGTGAGCTAATGTTAGCTTGACACAAACCACTTGTTTTGGTTGCTACAACAGAAGACGTATCTCTCAATTCATCCGATTGGACAATGGAAAAAAAACTCGAGGCACTCGGCGACACTAAAGCAGCTTCACTCTCACAGAAAACAATTAGAAGAAGGCTGCTAAAAAAAAAAAAAGCGTTAGTTAAATTCTAAAGAACGTTTGT
Organism: Cebidichthys violaceus; assembly: GCF_023349555.1. Taxonomy (NCBI): domain Eukaryota; kingdom Metazoa; phylum Chordata; class Actinopteri; order Perciformes; family Stichaeidae; genus Cebidichthys; species Cebidichthys violaceus. Next base: position 445,352 of record NW_027176972.1, read on the forward strand.
TTTCGTCTCACCGGCAGTGACTCCGTTCTGCAGAGAGCCCTCATAGAAGATGTTGGAGGGGAAGGCGCTGAGGGCCGGATGCATGCGGTACTGGACCTGCAGACGGATCGGCCGGATCCCCAAAACTACCAGACGCTCAAACAGAGACTGGGACAGACCTGCTTTTGCTGCCTTCTTACACATCACCACGGGGCCCAGCTGGCAGTGATCACCCACCAGAATCAACTGTGGAATGACAGCAGCTTAGGCAGAGAACTGATGACACAGACTATCCAGATGTACCTTCACTCATGAAGCTCCTACCTGTTTGGCCCCCAGGACGACAGGCACCATGCACTCGGGTTCAGTGGCCTGAGTGCTCTCATCAATCAGGATTGAGCGGAACTGCATCTTGGCCAGACGGGGATCCCCGGCCCCGACGCAGGTAGAGCAGATCACATCGGCGTTCTGGGAAAAGCGAATGGAATAAAGTAGAAATATTACTTGTTGCAAAAGATCTTTATAAACCATTTCTATGAAACATACTCTGGTTCCTTAATTAGCATAAAAAGCACTTAACCATACAACCACATCTAAGGTGATGTATTCTCACAAACTGGAAAGTATCTGGTAGCACTTTGAGTTCAGTAAGATCAGTCTTAATACCATAAGCAGCTCCCTCTCAGCGGTGCGTCTCAGAGCTCTGTAGCGCTTCTCGTCCGAGGAGGACAGCTCTCCGGTCTCGTCCTTCAGCTGTTGGAGCTTCTGAAGTTCTGGCATGCTGCAGGTATGAAAAGTCCAATACAGCGCGAGTTCAACGGTGCAAAGACTTACGTCTGTAACCAGGTCTGTTACTGAGCGAACCGGAATTATTTCAGACCACAAATGATCATATCTGTACTTCCTGGACTTACCACCCACCCCTAATTAGACTGGTGTGTATACAAGTATATGCATATCTGACAGTAGTGTACACACACACACACACACACACACACACACACACACACACACACACACACACACACACACACACACACACACACACACACACACACACACACACACACACACACACACAAAAAAGGGCAAAGTTGTTATCCAATCGTAGCCATTACGCGTCACCTGTCCATGTTACGGGTCTGGTTGTGCAGAGCCAGGAAGGACACGGGCGAGTCGATAGCCTCCCTGCTCTTGGCGCACAGCCTCACAACCTTCAGGCCCGTCTGATGGATCTTCTCCGTCAGCTGGTCGACGGCGATGTTACTGGGAGCGCACACCAGCACTGGCCTGGCGGGGACAAAAGTTACAACACCGGTAAGCATAACACGTAGGCAAACCGTCCTTCAAGAACATCAATGAGGATCATGCCAGCACGTACATGCAAAGTCATAAAAGACGTGCGTCTTACCCGTTGCCCTGTCTGGCCAGGTGGTAGACGACGGTCGCTGAGGTCACCGTCTTCCCCGTGCCAGGAGGACCCTGGATCAGACTGAGAGGACGCTGCAGCACCGTCTTCACAGCGTACACCTGCGTTACAACAACGATGTGAACCCAGAGGGGCGAAAGACCTAAAATGCTTCAGACAGTCACACTACACCAGGGGTCACTAATAGGCGGACCGCGGTCCGGATCCGGAACCCAGACGCCGTTGTATCCGGACCCAGGACATAAAACCGATAGATAATTGAGAATTATTACATTTTGACGGAGCGCTTGTATTTTAACCGGCGCAGCTTTTTCAGCCTTTACGGTACTTGTTCTGCAGCGTAAATCACATCATGTGATGCAGCTCAGCCAATCAGATATGGGTATTCTGACAAGTTCCCTGACTCGAGTGAGATGTAGACACACAGGATGGAGACGAGGAATGAGAACGAAGGGCAGGAGAATAATGGAGACAAATTGTCTCATGAATGCGATTTGACGTTAGCTCATGCATGCGATTTTGAAGGGCTTTTATTTTGAAATGCTACATCAGAATGTCCTGGTTCTCTCTGAGTGACACCTTGAGGTGGTCTGCTATTAAGATGCACATTTTTCAAACACACACACACACATATATATGGCACTAAATAGCGTAATTTAGATATTATTGTAATGTTCCGGACCTTTGCCCGAAGAGATTTTCTCAATCTGGACCTTTTGGAACGTTAATTGAATACCCCTGCACTATATGAAGGAGTTATACTCACTTTGGGACAGGAGTGAGCTGTGTGTGAACTCTGTTATGTTGTTTGTGTGATCTGTAATGTAGGGCAGGTCATAGGTAGGACTTGTATATAGAGAAGTCTCTCACGTGTCTCTCTCTGACTCACCTGCGAGTGGTTCAGGTCAGGCAGGCCTTGGGCGGTGAAGCGTTTGGGCAGCTGACACTTGATGACCACGTCCTCGACCTCGTGACCCAGCAGCTTGTGGTAAATGTAACCCGACACTGAAGTTTCATCCACGGCAAACGTCTTCAGGGCACTCTGCATCCTGGATGAGGAAGACGGGGGATATCGAGATGGAAGTCATGAACCGCAAAAACCTTCGCCAAAATCAACTGCCCCAAAACATTTGCTTTTCTCGTGAATACCTGTCAAAGGAAGTGGACTTCCACACAAAGTCAACCTGAAAGTTGTGCGGGATCTCCACTGGAGCGCCGGCGCTGCTCCTCAGCTCTATGGCAATCTCATCGCCATAGTCTGGTACCTTAAGTCAAGGAAGAGACAACCAACGCTGGGAGCATTGGGTGATGTGTGAGCCATTTGTCAGTGCATGAAGGAATCAAGTACATAAATGAATCTTTGAAAATAAGGCATTTTACTGCAAGCTAAAACAATGTAGCATCACCTCACCCGAGTCAATCTGCATTTTATTCTGGAGTTATTGATACAGTTCATACCAATGATTGTGATGATATTCAACCTCAGGCCTTTATTGCCCAAGTACTGGACCTATTAACCAACAGCTGATGAGCAAAACCTAAATTTGCTTTCAAAAACCGCTGCAAGGAAGACACAAGTTTGCAGACATTGTTGTAGTTTCCTACAGCTGCCTCTAGATGTTACTAAAAAGTCATTTTATTGATGGCCTGTTAAGTTCAACTTAACAATAATGATAATATATAACAACATGGCCTATTGTAACAGCCATAAGGATACTATCAGGGACTTTGATGACGTGTCCAATGCCTTTCCATGGAGGAGCCAGGTCTCCTTTGTACCTCAGGCAAATTTCATCTCCCTGCATCAGACGCATGTCTTCAGGACGGAAGATGACGTGGACAAAAAAAAAAAAAAAAAAAGAGAGAGAGATGACTCGTTTAAGTAAACATCACTGCATGTGAGTTAAAGCAACATTTAAGACATTTTTATTATGCTTTTTTTGTCACTTCTTTTAGAGTGTGGTCGGAGTAACAAAGAAATATTCCTCGTAGACAAAGTACGATGATGATAACAATGGAAACTAATAAATACACACCTGAGTCGGTCTTGGGGAGACTGAAATAAGCAATCCTCTTTTTGTTCAGGCCCAAGTCCCATCTGACAGTGATGTTGTCTTGAGTCTGTTAGGAAGCAACATTCAAATTCAAAATTCAAGCAACAGAAGTGTAGTTTTTGGATGGAAAAAGCTGAATATCAACTGAAACAAAGTAATTGACCATACCTCTAAGAAGAGCAACAAAAACAACTCCGGCTTTATGGAATAAATATATTTCAACTGAATCGGTTCGTTGATTAATTGATTATCTGTAAATTACTCATTGACAAACACACACAGAACAAATGTTTTCATATACAAATTCATATTTTTTTTTTTTTTCCCCTCGACCTGAGACTCTTTGAGCTTCTTATCGTAGTCGGCCTCCAGCTTCACAAGAGGACCAAAGATGTTCTGGTACTGGTAGGCGTCCTCGTAGCGGAGCAGCACATGTTGGGGCTCCTCGTCGACACCGGGCTTCTCCAGGTCCTCCAGGGTCGCGGTGGGATTTTCCTACCAAAACAAAAAAAACACACACACACACACACACACACACACACACACACACACACACACACACACACACACACACACACACACACACACACACACACACACACACACACACACACACACACACACACACACACGAGATGAGAGAGTGTTTTCTTTTAATACGCTCAAATTTAGACGATCGAGACGTTTTGACGTGCCACAGCAGCAAAAGCACAGGTGTAAGTAATACATTGAACGGCGGCTGAATTCCAATTAGCTGCTTCAGTTTCAGGGTCCTGGTGTTGTGCATACCGGCTCCCTGTCATGGCTTACTGGGGCACTTTAATAGAACTGAGCCATTGTTAATGTTAACAGCGACATCTGTGCCGACAAGTTCAAATGTCTGCTGTAAAAAAGGTCAATGAGCACATAGAAAATAAATAACCAAAAACTGTTCGGTATATGCGACTATGTATACGACAGGAAACTATAAAAAAAAAAATTTGAAACACAGGCACGAAACAGGAAGTGGAAACGAACAGAATAGCTCAGTAAAGCTATATGCAGCAAACCCGACTATATCTGGTTGACTGTTTAGATAAGCCCAACCCATAATCAAATTCAAGTTATGCAGGTCTAGAATATTTACATAGTACAATGATGGGTGTGTGTGTGTGTGTGTGTGCGTGCGCTACGACGGTTACTTCGCCGTACCTTCCACAGCTCTTCCAGCTTGTTGATCTGCTGGGCGGTGATCTGACGAGCCCTGAGCTGCTCCTGCTCCGAGGGGATCTTCACCAGCCAGGACAGGAAGCAGCGGTCCTGGATGAGAGGCTGCCACTGTGAGCTGTCCCAGTTGATGTCCTTCAGGCTGCTCTGGCTGGCGCATGGCTGCCTGCGTTACAACGAACAAAAAAAAAACAAAACACAAATGTTAAACAATAAAAACGGGGAAATCTGTATTCCCCTCGATTGCCCCATGAGCAGGAAGGTCAGGTCAGTTACACAACCCCCCCCCCCCCCCCTTTTACCTGCACAGTAGCACCACTACAGAGTCGGCTTTGGCGGGGATGAAGCCCAGGAGGAAGACGTTGCGACAGCCGCAGTTGTAGCACTCCAGCACCGTTTCCCCCAGAGGGCCGTCCTTGTGCAAGGTCACCTCCTTGGACTTCGCTCTCACCAGGTGGTTTACAATGTGGCTAAAAGAGAAGTGTGGGATTGTGGGTGTTTTCTACATTATTTATGCTTCCTTACACACACAGGTTGACTGCTCAAGAATATAGCAAAAAATATCTCTAAAAATGCACTAATTATATAATTATGACCCCTAAAAACATAAGAAAAAGTTCAGTTTCTGTATACATTGAACTATGTATTTGAGGAGACCGGGTGTTTATAGGCATTCCTCTCATTCAAAGACATGAATAGTGTCTTGCTGATGTTTTTAGGTTTGTTACAAGGCTGATTCAGAAGAGCACCTAATGAAGAAATTAGTCCAATTAAGATTTGCTTTGGATCAATAGGTTGACTTACTTCAGAGAGACCTCAAAAGTCAGAAAACAAAATGTTTTTTAATGATGTTTTTAACTCCTCATAACCACCTGTTTCTCCTGCTGTGATGGTGTTGTACCTGTAGAATGACCCAGTCCCAGTGCATTCAGCTCAGTACAGCAACACGGAGGGTCAACTTTAACACTGATAAGTCCGTCCGTCTTACCTGCCGGATGTGTTTCCACGGCCATTACAAAACCATTTCTTGCTGGTGTTGCAGTAGACCACACAGGCTGGATCATGAATACCACAGTAACTGAAAAAAAGAAAAGAAAAAAGAAACACGAAGCGCTGCTGTTATTAAGAGCATGGATCACTTTAAAATCTACGTCAGCCAGCAAAACAAGAAAAATAAGCACATAACACCGACTCAATTTGGATTATACTGCAACAGCGCTGTTGTCGCAACATTTACTGATGCAACTAAGACCAAAGCGACGCAGCAATCCATCTTATAGACGCTCTAAAGCAATAACACATGAGTGCACAAAGTCATTTTTCTTTTTTTCCCATTTTTGGGAACAAACAACAGAGTGACTTGCAGTAGCTGATGGGATGGACTTTGAAAATATTGCATATTAAATATATATATAATAATAATAATATTAATGAGAGCCAAGCAATACATCTGCAACTTACAGGTATGTATATGTATTTTTTTGGTAGCGATTGTTAGAAATCAAAAGTCAAAGGAAACATAATTAAAAATGTTATAGGTTTTGTTACGAAAATTGATACGAACCAATAGATTTTTTTCAAACTCTCAAATATGAATATTGGTATCAGCCTCAAAAAGCCTGTACCTATGGGCTACAGCGTTGATGTGACTGTGACTGTCATGTGAGTGTTGCGTATCCAGTTTGTATTTATGGCACTTGATCAGCAAAATACACACCAAAAATAAAACATCTATATAACAATGATAGAGAAAACTGAGGACCTTTGTTTTCACTGTCAAGACTTCAGGAAAAACAATTTAAAACATTTGCATCGGCTACTGATCTGCTGGTGAAAGACATAATGATCCATCACTGGTTCTATAAACTCACAATCTAGGCAACTAATAATGTCTCCGATGACAGACACACACACACACACACACACACACACACACACACACACACACACACACACACAGCCAAACTAACAGCTGGCGGCCGACTCGTTAGTCAAAGCGCACACAAGCTGCAATAATAGTGACTAACAATGGTTGACGATAAGACGTCGAACAAGATGTTCTAATATTGTGGCTTTCTGTGCCATCTGTAGAGTGTGTGAGTGTCTGCAGAGGAGTGTGTGTGTGTGTGTGTGTGTGTGTGTGTGTGTGTGTGTGTGTGTGTGTGTGATGCCCAGAACAGAACAGAATAGACAGAAATCAGCTCGTTGAGATGACATGGTATGCCTGGTCATTGGCTGAGAATGAGGGGGAAACTATCAGATTGAGCTTTTTATAAATGTTATGGCTATTTGAAAAGTTCTATGTTCAATTTTAAATAGTTTTAAAAAAACATTTTAAACAGTTTTCTGTTGATTATTTTCAGACATTCCCACGACCCACCGAGACTCAACCGAGTATAAAAAGGAGGCGATATAGTCACATATAATAACAACAACAACCATTTTAAAAAACTGCAAAAATAATATGACAGCAAGTGATTATTGTTCAGAGCTTTGCTCCTTATCATTACGGTACCTGCAGGCATGTAGAGGCAGATCCTTGGTGTAGTAGGTGTCCTCCTCATCCTCCTCAAAGTTCAACTCCGCGAGCAGCTGACTGGCTTTGATGACGGGGTCGTCGCCGTTCTGTAGTATTCCGTCAGGGCCGTTAACCTGGGGAGACAGACGTACACAATCCCCAACTATGAACTGGAACTACGTGTCAACAGCGCTTGGGACTAACTAGCAATCAAGGATCACAGATAGACAATGAGCTTGTGCATTAAAACTGGACAAGTCAGCGAGACACATACAGCTTTAGACGGTCTTATATTTAACCGTCTGTCGCGTCAACTAACGGTCTGCTGACAGCGATATCAAACCGACTGTATCCACGTTATGTGTCGCTACAGATCTGATTGTTGTTGTCAGAGGGCATTCAGTATTTAGTGCATAAATTACAGAAGAAAAAAACACATTTAAAAAACGTTTAATAATTAGTGTAAATATGGCCATTTGAGGTAGATCTGCCACACTAGCGGATCCCTGACACTCCTGCTTTGTATGTCAACACAGTTGACATGCTAGCTGTGTCAGCTAAGCTAGCTGTGCTGTCAGCTAGCATGCTAGCCAATTAGCGGGAATAGGCATGGTAACAGATGGGAGGCGTCACCATGCTAACCGGGAGGTAGCCAGCGGTTGTTGTTGTTGTTGTTGTTAGCTAATTCAACGTTTTGTCAACGCAGGAGCAGACGTATTTGTGATTCCGCGCCGCCACAAACGACCGCACAACCGCACACACCTGGTGGTCCAGCTGGCTCTGGGTCTGGCCTTGGGTCTGGGTCTGGGTCTGGCTCGGCAGGGTGAAATCGGTGAAGTCGTACTCGGAGCCCTGGGTGTCCGCTCCCAGCAGCTCGGCTTCCTCGGTGTCGAGGAACGTTAGAGTCTGCGAGCTCGGCCCGTACGCCTCGACACTCATGTTGTTGCCTTCTTGTTGCCGGTATTTAACCAACGACTATTACTACAGACTGTTGCTATTCCGGAGGACACCGAATAACTGAGAGAACACTACAAACACTGGGAGGTGGGAGAGATAGAGAGAGGCTGCATTCCGTTTGTCTTCTCCCCCCCCCCCCCCTGCACGTCTCCTCTCCTCTCTCACTACCACTTATCTCCTACAGTAAGTCATCTGTAGGAAGCACACACGTGAGCCGAATATAAATTTCTCACATGGTCATAAAAGTCCCTTTCTGTCATTAAATCAGTCGAACCATTAATACATAGAACTGCAACAAATGTGGAAGGAGTCAAAGAGATATGAAGCCTATTTAAAGATTTTCATTTTTTTGTATTTTATTCGACAGGGTCAATGCTGTGATTAAAAAAATAAAATAAAACCGTAAATGATCCAGAGTTAGACTGGAAGCCTTGCAAATGTGTTCTTCTTATTTTCATCATAATGTCATAATAATGTTGTTAGAAATAGAATAAAATGACATAGTTCAAAAAATGTACACACAACATATATATTATAATAATCCAGAACACATCCATCCATAAATCATGCCACAGGTATACATTTTAAAGTAAAAAAACAAACAAACACAGCAACGGAAGGAATAAAGATCGACAGGCGGACATTATTCATTTTCTCTTTATTTCTACTTATGTGGGAACATCAGTGTAGATACAGTGGCTTGCAAGAGTATTCATACCCCTTGAACTTTTCCACATTTTGTCACATTACACGCCACAAACATAAATATATATTTTATTGGAATTTTATGTGAAAGACCAACACAAAGTGTCACACAATTGTGAAGTACAAAGAAAATTATACATGACTTTAAATTTTTTTCACAAATAAAAAACTGAAAAGTGCAGTGTGCAAAATTATTCAGCCCCCTTTTCTCTGAGTGCAACCAATTGCCTTCAGAAGTTGCCTGATGACTGCTGAATGATTGAATGTTGACCTAATGACTAAATAGAGTCCACCTGTGTGTAATCTAATCTCAGCACAAATACAGCTGTTCTGTGACGGCCTCAGAGGTTTGTTAAGAGAACATTGGGGAGCAAACAGGACCATGAAGTCCAAGGAACACACCAGACAGGTCAGAGATAAAGTTGTGGAGAAGTTTAAAGCAGGGTTAGGCTATAAAAAGATTTCCCAAGCTTTGAACATCTCACGGAGCGCTGTTCAATCCATTATCCGGAAATGGAAAGAGTATGGCACAACTGCAAACCTACCAAGACACGGCAGTCCACCTAAACTTACAGGCCGAACAAGGAGAGCACTGACGAGAGATGCAGCCAAGAGGCCCATGGTGACTCTGGACGAACTGCAGAGATCCACAGCTCAGGTGGGCGAATCTGTCCACAGGACGACTATTGGGCGTGCACTCCACAAATCTGGCCTTTATGGAAGAGTGGCAAGAAGAAAGCCATTGTTAGAAGAAAACCATAAGAAGTCCCGTTTGCAGTTTGCCAGAAACCATGTGGGGGACACAGCAAACATGTGGAAGAAGGTGCTCTGGTCAGATGAGACCAAAATTGAACTTTTTGGCCTAAATGCAAAACGTTATGTGTGGCGGAAACCTAACACTGCACATCACCCTGAACACGCCATCCCCACTGTCAAACGTGGTGGTGGTGGTGGTGGTAGCATTATGCTCTGGGGGTGCTTCTCTTCAGCAGGGACAGGGAAGTTGGTCAGAGTTGATGGGAAGATGGATGGAGCCAAATACAGGGCAATCTTGGAAGAAAACCTGTTGGAGTCCGCAAAAGACTTGAGACTGGGGCGGAGGTTCACCTTCCAGCAGGACAACGACCCTAAACATAAAGCCCAGGGCTACAATGGAATGGTTTAAAACAAAACATATTCATGTGTTAGAATGTCACAGTCCAGACCTAAATCCCATCGAGAATCTGTGGCAAGATCTGAAAACCGCCGTTCACAAGCGCTCTCCGTCTAATCTGACTGAGCTTGAGCTGTTTTGCAAAGAAGAATGGGCAAAAATCTCCGTCTCTAGATGTGCAAAGCTGGTAGAGACATACCCCAAAAGACTTGCAGCTGTAATTGCAGCAAAAGGCGGTTCCACAAAGTATTGACTCAGGGGGGGGGCTGAATACTTTTGCACACTGCACTTTTCAGTTTTTTTTTTTTTTTTTTTTTTTTTAGAAAAAAATTTAAAATCATGTATCATCATGTGTGACACTTTGTGTTGGTCTTTCACATAAAATTCCAATAAAATATATTTATGTTTGTGGCGTGTAATGTGACAAAATGTGGGAAAGTTCAAGGGGTATGAATACTTTTGCAAGCCACTGTATGAACCTTTAAAGGACTGTGTGGGTTTGCTTGGGCTCACTACAAATATTCAGATTTAACACAAAATTGTCTCATTTTTAGATCACATATGATCATTCAGTCAGTGACTTTAAGGAACATTGTTGTTTTAAACTAATAGTTCTTTTTTTTGTGTCCACAGCTGAAACATTGTCCTCATTTACCATCGCCGAACAAGTTAAGACAGCTCTGAGGCTCTCTGTCAAATCCTCAAGTTTCATCTCATACGTTTCTCGTAAGTTTAGAGAGGTGATAAAAAATGGTTTTACTCCTGTGCCAAACAGTGTAGGACTAAATATGCATGCGGTGAGAGTTTTTGATCACTTTTCCTACATGAGACGTTAAACAAAAAAAAACGGTTCAGCAACACGATGTTCCTTTCATGCTGTACAGATCAGGTCAGAACAAGTTCAGCAGGTCTGTGGAACAAGAATGTACAACACGCTGTGTCACCATAACTCACCCTGCACAAGGAATGTGGAAGTAAATACAATATGAAAGTATTTATTGGAAAACTACACAGGGAAAACGCAGTAGATAGTTTCTTTATTCTCACTTTATATACTTCTCACTGCACAGGAATTCTCAATGTCTTCAGACTTAGAAACCTAGCTGCCTTTCTAACATCAAACGTCTATAAATACAGAATTAAAACCTACATTGCTGTCTTTTCATCCTGATGTGTCTGGAATCACTTTAATCGCTTTGTTTTTGCCTTTTCATACAAGTCTTTATTCGTCTACCGGACCGTGACCTTTTTTTTTTTTTTCATGCTTACTTGGTTAGAAACCTTAATTACTGAACGTCAGAATTAACAAATTAAAAAGGCAACATCTGCATTTTGAACTTTGAGCCTCGGAGTAGGCCTGCTCAATGTCCTAAGTCACGTTGTGATCACAGATCAAACAGGATGCTCGCTCCCATTTTTTTTATTTTTTTTGTCATGGGTGTGGTTTCTTTGAGTAACTCAAAATAACATGCACTTGAATATTCAAGGTAGGAACAACAGGAAGGCGAACAAGGCTTGTTCTTTGTGTCAGTGTCAAAGTGCCATTTATAAAACACTTGATATTATCCCTCCAAAGAATTCTATAAAAAAAATGAACAAAATGATGTGTCGTGATGATACAAATCATTCAAAGCTATGAGCAATACTTTTTTCATTAAAAAAAACAGAACAAGATGTTGTACTCAAAAGTATAAGCAGTACAAGTGCGAGCAGTATTTCTACTGAAGATGTCACACAGACAGGGACAAATAAAAACACATGTGTTTTAATAAATGTTTTAATCACACACAGCTGTGAGCTGGCTTTGCACTACATACATAGGACAGACACACAAATTACTTAATATTGATTGTGTGTGCAACATATTCCCTGAGACAAACAAATCATTATATATATGTGTGTGTGTGTGTGTGTGTGTGTGTGTGTGTGTGTGTATGAATCTGTTAATTTCTTCATGTTCCTGTCATTTCAAAGTCATTACAATTCTCTGGTGCAAATACAAGCAAATGCAAGGGAATGTCAGCATGAATCACCCCGACTGGAGAAAAAGGAAAACCTTAAATCAGTGAGCGGACAGACTCACGGGTGGCAGGGGAAGGATGTGACTCAAACAGTCAGTGCAACCGTGAAATGTTCCCACAGTGTTTCAACATATATATAACCTTGTCAATACTACTATTATATCTTAAGTCACATGAATCCCTCTTTCACGTGATACAGCATGTGTTCAACATTTTCACAGTCTCATCAGAGGCAGAACCGTAGAGACATGACCAACAACTTACGGATGCCCACTACTCGCACGCATTCAAACCCATTCGTGCAAGAGACCCAGACCAGGTCTACAATAAACAGATGCTGTAATCAAAACTTGTAAAACCTTCACCTTTTTTTTTTTTTAAAGATACAACACCTGGTTTACAATTTGGAATTGATACAACAGTTAAAAAGCACCCAATTCAGACGCAATCTCCTATTTTTGACAACAAAAAACGTGATAACTCATGCCATTCATTTGCGGAGCTGACGGTTGACGATCTCGGGTCATCGTCACTCGCTGCGCTAGAACTCAGTAGCGCTCATGCCGCCGTTGGTGCTCGTGATTGCGGCGCTCGTTGCGTGTGTGATCCAGTTCCAGCAGTTTCAGCATCTCCTGTATGGCGGCCTGGAGAGCTCTGCCCAGGTCCTGGCTGCTGTAGGGTTTTCCGAGCGGAGGCACATGGATGAAGGCAGAGTGACCCTGCCCCAAGTACAGAGAGGTGTAGTAGGTGTAGTCACACAGGTACCTGCCAAGGGAAGGACGTCAGGTTACGTAAAGTCTGACGTGAGAGTTGAAGGAATACGCACTTAATTTAAATAACTTACATTTTCATTTACTGAATTTCCTTTCTGTTTTTCATAAAAAAAAAGGTCTAAAAACAATACAAAAGTTTGAGACCAACAGGTCTTTTCGCAGCAGAAATTTTGACATGACAATATTAAATTAAAGTATTGTGCATGCTGGCTCACTGAATAGGCTGTGACACACTAAAATAGAACGGGACCATCATTCATTGTATTAGTAACACCTGTGTTTACCCCCGCCATGACATGTCAAAATGGCTGCCGTGAAAAGGGCCCATTGTGCTCTCCGTCTCGCCGGCATGTCATACTTGGACACTTAAACAACGAATCCCCATCACTAAGGTTATTAGCGACACGTGTAGAGTGTGTGTAAATCACATCACTTACCGCCCAGCGTCCTTAGATACAGAAATAGTGACCCCGAGGCCAGAGTCATTGACCCTTTCGCAGACTGTGTCCATGTCCAGGACGGAGTGGATGCAGTCGGGCCCGCTGTCCATGCAGCACTGGGAGGTTGGGCAGAAGCTGCAGTTGTCCAGGCGCTTGTAGCCCTTGTTGTGGCCGCACTGCTCCAGAGCGACAGTGGTGGCTAACCCAGAGACACCGACATGGACCATCAGCTGCTCACAGGACACCCAAAAGACAGAGGTGGCAGAGGTTGTTTTTATTTTTATTGATTGATGGATTTTTAACAACCTTTTGATGGGAAAAAAAAAAATGGGTTTTCCATGTACAGTATTATGTATTGTAATGAATACCTGCGGATCGTGCTCTTTCCACAGAGATGGAAGAAGGCTCTGAACAGCCTGGTATTCAACAGGCACCTCACACACACAAAGGTCTACTGCTTCACCCAGCCCCAATCGCTCCAGTTCCTTAGCACAAAAAAAATATATATATATATATATATATATATATATATATATATATAATTGCAGTCTTAAAAGTTTTTAAATGTCCACAATGAAACTAAATGACAACCCCTTAATCAGGTGAGGGAAAACTCCACCTTAAGTGCATTTTTCTCATTATGAAATTATTTAAATGTAATATTTAGATTAAAAAAAAAAAGTGGATACTGCTTACCTGTACTGCCACCCAGCTGGAGTTCACTGCATGCTTTCCAAAAGGCTCAAAACCTGCATAGAAAAGAGCAGCGACATGATTCTTTACTGCAGCAATGAGACACAGTGCAGCTACGTAAACAATAAAGTGAGTGAAGATGCTTATCTGTTTTGGACATAAGGGTGATTGTAAAAATAAAAAATAAAAAAAGGACTCTTAATTCAAAGTCCAAAGGTTGCAAGTTAAACATTAATTATAGTAGTGGGAGAGGCACAGAATAATTTATTTCTTGCAGTTTAAATAGCAAAAAAAATTACATATTTTTATTCAGTCTCTTCCAGATACAGATCTCTGTTTCCTTATCTAAAAGCAGCACACAGAACCCTGCTCTCCTGACAGCAGCCTTACTCTCTAAACATCAGTGTCGTTACATATTTACAATATGAACACAACCATTGACACAAGCAGAACACTATGAGAGCTGCAACAGCACTGTATTAAAACCAATTAAAACCTCTCACCTGTTACTATTACTTTCTTCTTATTGGCCATTATGCTTGGTTGTTACGACAAAAATGGTCATTGATGTATAATAAGGGAGATCAAATATCCCAAGCACAGAATCCCAGGATTGTTTACGCTGGCTGCTGTTTTTTCTTCTGGCTCGGGGCTTTAAAGGAAGCGACACACCAGACCTGGATGGATCACACTGCCATCTACTGCATGGGCGTGCAATCGTCAACAGCAGTTCATCCCACAGTAATTAATGCCTTTGGCTAAGAAGTGAAGAAGAAAAAAAAACAACAACAAAGGAAGACTCGTGAATTTGTGTTCCTTTAATAACATGCAGCTCAAGACCCTTTTTTTTTTTTTTTTTTTTTTTTTTGGAAAAGACGACGGGAGAGGATAAAAAAACAGCTGATCCTTTTAATCCAACTTGTTTTAATGCAATAGAATAGTAATTCAAGACATGTGTGTGCTGACAATGAAAACCGAGCATCTGCACTGCATTCACAGATTAAAGGTTAGAGAAGCCGCCTTGTTGAAGCTGAAGCGAATGAAAAACAACTTCTCCCTCCATCAATAAGAACCGTTGATACGGCCGGAGCATTCAACCCTCCGACCAGCCGCTCCAGTCGAGCTGCTTCGTGGTTTTACTGGGTCGCTCCCAGGTGTGAATGTATGCAGTGTGACGGCGTCAGAGTGACACAAGGGCGTTGCTGAACATGTTAGGTTGGCTTATCCCAGGGGAGCTGAAGTCAAAGGACACTTCTCCGGGCTGTGGAGGGGAGGGTGGTGTCTTACGCGACCTTTGACACGCTCCATTACCTGAGTTCAGAGGACAAACCTTCTCCCCGGTTTGTTGTCATGAAGGCAGCGCTAATCTAATAGCGACCAACAGCCACTTTCTTCATCCGCGGTGCCGTCCACACCCTTGTTGCGAAATGACTCACACATTCTGGACACTGCACCCTATGTGGCTCCAAACTGGCACACTGAAGAAAATATGCTTCTCCATAGGGTGGAGATTTGTATTTATTTTTTCTTCTTGGAAGAGTCTTTTGTGGTTAATGTCTCAAACTAATGTCTCTCATTCATGCCTCTACGGTTACAGAATCAACATTGATTTCTGCCTCTGAACCACATCTCTCTCTCACACACACACACACACACACACACACACACACACACACACACACACACACAGTAACACCTCCACCAACCACCTACACAACCTTGCACTGCAGTCGCTGCCAGCCCCCTCTCTTCTCCCTTCAACCCGTTCACCTTCCTCTCTCCATCTCGCCTGCGTCACTTGCTATGTCAACGTTGCCATGGAAACTAATGATGCCCTCTCTGCTCCGTGGTGCTGATGCAGACCGTCTGCTGACGTCCTCGCATGCGTTTGGGCGGAATAACAATATTCTAGTTTCCACCACGGGTATAAAAATGGCAATGCCTTGTGCAATGCATACTGGATGTATGCTATGTTGGCCTCTTGTAGTTTCTTTCTATTCTACTATGTTCTGTTCTGCTCCATTCTATCATATAATGTCCTATTTTATGATGATATACATCAACCTATTCTTTTTCTATTCTGTTCTATATAACATTTCATTATATTCTCTATTTTGAATGCTCTGCTATATAATGTTCTACTCTATTCTATTCTATAATGTTCTGTTTTGTAATAGTTTTTGTTCTATTCTATTATTTCCTCTTCCAATTCTCTATTCTGTTATTTTCTGTTATATTAATGTATATATATATTAATTAATTACCTGCATTCTACTGTATAATCTTCTTAATCTTTCTGTAATAATATATTTCTTAATTGTATCAGAACGAATGCTTATGTTGACATTTCACAGCCTTTGTGATTCATCGTTGTGAAAATGAAATCTGTTCACTTATTAATGGAACCAAATGCATGAATGAAGACACTGAGATAGCTCAAGATCCATCAGCCATTTAAACCCATCTCCACATTGCTGTCAATCAATAGAAAACGCGTGGGTTCCTCATTCTACTGTCACTGTTTCCTTCCCTCTTTATGCTCAGTTTCCCCAGAAAACACTTTCAGAGCACTTAGCCTCGTTTCCTTCTCTTGGTTTTGAGTGAGGACTGAATGTGACCATTGATCCTTGAAGCACTGGAACAAGAGGTGTTCGCACGGTTAGTGTTAGAAAGCTGATGAAGTGGAATAAAATATGACTTTAGTTTTTTTGAACACATCATTTAAGACCAAATGATGTCTCGCTCCGGAATCCTATAGCCTCGGGGTTTTTTTTTTGGAACAGTAGGCTACACGATTACACTTAACTCGTGTGTTAAACTCATGTAGAATACAATACAACGTTACATGACGCTGATCATAATACTCTATTATATTCTTGAGGTCTTTTAAACGTGCCTTAGTTGAAGGAATCTTTTCGCTGAGGCCTGTTCCTCTGTTCTTTCCTCTCGCCTCTTACACCTTCCCCGCCCAGTCTCTGCTCTCTTTTGGCGACCCTGAGCTTTTTTATGCTATGACATCAAACCACAATGCATTGCACTGTTTGTAGTTTACCTAAAGTCTCCATGGCAATAAAGACCGGTTCGGCCCCTTATTCAAATTGAACCGGAAACCAACGTCATTTTGGGCCAATCTGCGCGCTCTGGAGTGACATAATGGAATTTTTAGGGCTAGAAAGCGAGCGAGGTCTGGCGCTGCGCATAGCAGCCGTGCCATCGGGAAAAGACAATATCACCCGCGCGCCGAAAGAGACACATCGGAGCCCCTCAGGCACAGCGGCACAAGCGGTCGACTGATAGCGTGACTGATACGCAAGAAGAGGAAGAGGAAACGGGATCGCGTAAAAAAGAAAGGATCAGCTGATTTCCTCATGTTTGGATCGGGATTGCCGAGAGATCATTAATGCGTAACGCTCAACACTCCCTCATGTGAGGGTGTAGAATGGAAACAACCCTCTACCCAGGCACCGTGAACACTCCGAGGGTCTTCAGCATCTATTCCCAGAGCACGATGATGAAGAAGGACATTAATCTGAACCTGGACGACCACAACTCCGAGCTCAATCAAACCCGCTCCGGGACACAGACGGACTCCTCAACTCCCCGGACTTGGACTCTTGAAGCTAACCACTCCGGACCTGGAGCGCCTTATCATCCAGTCGAACGGTCTGGTCACCACCGCCAACTCGGCCTCCCAGTTCCTGTACCCGAAGTCCGCCAGTGACGAGCAGGAGTTCGCGGAAGGCTTCGTCAAGGCGCTGGAGGATCTTCACAAGCAGAATCAGCTGAGCGAGGCGGGGGTGCGTCTCCGTGGACAGACTGGAGCTCCTCGGATCAGCCAACGCAGTGGGCTCCGGCGGGCTTCAGACATCAGACCTTCCGTTTACACTACTTTGAACGGCTATGCGGCCAGTCCGCTGGGAGCCACCTCCATCAACTACTCCACGGACACCATCCCCTTCCCGCCGCCTCCGTCTCATCTGGCCAGCGCGCAGCAACAGGCGGCCGCCGCGGCCGCTCTGTCACGACTCCAGGCTGCCGGTTTGGTGAAGGACGAGCCTCAGACCGTACCAGACATGCAGAGCTTCGGGGACAGCCCCCCGCTGTCTCCTATCGACATGGACAACCAGGAGCGCATCAAGGCGGGAGAGGAAAAAGCTGCGGAACAGGATAGCCGCCTCCAAATGTCGCAAGAGAAAGCTGGAGAGGATCTCCCGGCTGGAGGACAAGGTCAAGAACCTAAAAACGCAAAACACCGAGCTGGCCTCCACAGCCCAGCGTCCTCAGGGAGCAAGTGGCCCCAGCTGAAGCAGAAGGTGATGAACCATGTCAGCAGCGGATGTCAGCTTTTACCAAACCAGGTCCAGGCTACTAATGGAGCTCCTCGTGGATGTTTATACTGCTCTTAAGTATGCGCCGAGGACGCAGGCCTGTATAAAGCGGAACATTTGCCCTTTTGTAACACAAAATCCTTATCAGAGAATTGATACGAGGCCATTGTAAATGCAAACCCTCCAGAACATGCCTGTAACTGAGGAACACAAGAACATTTTTTTGTTGCACAGCTCAGTGCGACAGACGGACCCTGATGAGAGCTGCACGTCTACTGGATAATGACAGGTTAACCAGCAGCAGGTGTGGTCTGCCAGCCTTCTATCTGGATTCCTGACAATCTGGCAGCAGCAGTGTTACGCAGCAAACAGACTTATTTTTGTTGCCCTAATTTTTGTTTTAATTTTTTTTTTTTTTTTTTTTTTGGGGGGGGGGGGGGCCCATGTAGCAAACTGCTATGAAATGGACTGGTTGTGGGATAGCGTGTATATGCGTGTAAGCTGGACAATCTCAAGAGGAGTGCAACCAAAACACCAGGGTGTCACCAAGTGCTGTCACCCAATGTGTAATATAATGCCTTACTTGTTTACAAGCACTTAGCAATGACAAATATATATTTTTATTTACTGAAACATTTCTTATTTTACATATGGTCTTACTTCTTGTTTTTTTTTTCTTTTATTTTGTTGCAAAAATGAACACTGCATGTCTTGTTGCTTTCGTGTACAGTAACTATTGTGTTTTTTTCATTACGGTGGCTGCTGTGTAGTTCTTCAGTCACCAAACTTCCATGAATGTATGTGTACGTGCTGAGAACCCCCCCCCAATTATCTACCCACGTGTAGTCTCTACCTGACATTTATTAAATTCACTACATTACTAAAGCTCACGTGTTCTGTTTCTTACCACCGGGAGGCTCTGCTTGCTTTATTATTAGGCAGAAGGGATAAATTTATATCTATTTTGCGGTTGGCACTGTGAGTGTTGTGTTAAGAGCAGTAGGGGGGAAAAGCTGAACCGAACCATAGATGGTCAAACAACTCTTGAGGGTAGAAAACAAGAGATTATTGCAGCGTTGTGCCCTCTGCTGGGCAAAATACAACCTACTCCAAACCACTCTGTCAAACGTCACGTGTTCACTTTCTGTAAATTGGTGATTCTTGAGAATAATTGTTGAACCGGTAAAAAAAACAAAAAACAAACTCCAGCTTTTAGAATTTCTTTTATTGATTCCTCATTTTAGCAATCTGGCAAATTACAGAATTACAGGACAATTCACACAACTAACACCCGACAGGCAGAAAATTCCTATTTACAAGAGATATTTATGAGGAGGAAGGAAGAAGAAGAGGAGGAGAGGATGGAGAAGTGTTCCTAAGTCTCCGGCAAGTTTACAGCTGTAGCAAAACACAATAAATAAAAAGTAACAAAAAAGTCAAAAGTGAACAACTGCAGTAAGAATGTGTGTTTTTAACAAAGTGTTCAGAGTATTCACTTTACTTCCCAAACAGTTCCCCCTCTTTGAAGCTGCTGCACAGATAAGGAAAACATCACCACACACGCTTAGTTAGCGGTCTGATGTGGACACGTCTTCAGACGGGACGATTGTTAAGACCGCCTTTGCAGAAACCGTACATCCGCTAACCAGCGTACAGTAGGTACAGTACACACCTTCAGCAGGGTGGTGCATTGCTCATATTTGGGTGTGGAGAGAGAGAGACGACTCCTATTGCTCTGAGAGAACAGTCTGCTTTTACACTGCCTAAGTCTGGGAAGTTACATAACCGATATCAAAAGACAAACAAACTTCCACCGAAGCTGTGCTGATATGATATAAGAGACTCTTAAAAACCGGAAACTTTCCCTCTCGAGGAAGCATCTCAAACGTTATATTCACTGTAAACACAAATACGTTTTTCATTTCAAAGCCGGGAGAGTTTAAGCAATCGAAATACTATTGAACGTCTCCTTTTAAAAAGTACAGTGCAGACCGCAATGCATAATCTAGGAAGAACACGTAGATATAAATAATACAAAATAAATTACGCTTTATTTTGAAATAACTTAAATGTTGAAAGTATTTCCGCATGCCTTGCATGACTTACATTACGGGTTTGTACCGTATTACACGAGCAGACAAATCCCGAAACCGTAGCATCAGAGAGAGAGAAAACTCACAATTTGACATTTAACATGCTTAAAAAAAAAACATACGGTTCCCCCGAAAACGTGGAGATGAAAATATCTTCCACCGTGACACGAGTGACCGTCTGAAGCCGGTGGAGAGGCCTGTGGTGCAGCAGAATCACACGCCTCTCTAGTGAATGGAACGTTAACGCGACGAGAACGGGGCTGTGAGCTGAACGCGTGAAACCTTCAGTTCCACTCGACTCCTCCAAAAGTACCGAAACTGTGAATTCAGACAGCAGCTCATACAAAAATCACCATCCGATCCACCAGAGTCGGTTAAAAACAACATCATGCACCTCTCACTAAAGCACAGGTAGGAACCCAACACCCTACATCAGTAGTGTATAATATACTTATTTATGTATATATATTATATATTATTTATGCATTTTCAAATGCATATCTATTGACGTTTAAACATTTATACACTCCGCTCAATTTGGGACATCCCTTATCTTTGTATTCTGTCGAGTGTCTTAAAAAATAGTTACAAAAAAAGTAATAAAAAAAAGACTGACGCTGCCATCCAATTTCACTAAAAAAAAATAAATAAATAAAAATTGTGGAA
>NW_027176972.1:466466-483966 GCF_023349555.1 Cebidichthys violaceus
AAATAGGCTGATGGAGGTCCATTGTGTGCAGAGGAGAATCAGCTGAAGAATGTCTAGCATGCCTCAGTGAGCTCATCCGCTCCCAACACTTTATTCCATTCTCTCAACGCTGACGAGCGACTGACCTCAATCAGCCGCATAGAACGGTCGGTTTGGGCCTCGCGCAATTCTTCTTTACTAAGATGACAGTTAGTGAGGCGATGGAATGTGCCTTTCTTACTACTAACACGACATACAAAGCAGCACATTCGCTTTTTGGCAAGACAAATACGAAAATATGTTCTCAAAACAAGCAAAAAAAAAAAATACACAAAACTTAGATCTATAGCAGACAAAACCCCAGAGAGATTTAGAACAACATAACCCTAGTTGGTCTTTTCAAAAGACCATACTGGTGGCTTTGCTTGTTTAAGCTCATTAACTGCAAATTGTGTGTGCGTCGCATAAACTGTAGACCGTTTTCCAGAGCACACCATGGGTTTGTAAGATTGGTAAATGCATATTTTCCAGGCGCCACTGGTTTGAGTTTGCTGTAAAAATGTACGAACATCAACTTGCAGAGACTTGAATCTCCCTTGAGACGGATGGATCGTTCACAGAGAACACACAGTTTGACTGTTTAGCAAAAGTAGCAGGAGGTTTTAAAGTTCCTCGCTGGTGTGTCTTTGTTGTAACACACAACTCCATGTTTGCTTACGGTTTGTCTTCTGGGTTTGGATTTTCCATCAACACAGATCATCAGTTCAATACTTTTTTGACAGACTGTTTCTAGAACATCTCCGGCTCTCAAATGCTAATCGTCCGATAACAAGCCGTGACCATGCAGCGGTGCATAGAAGATGCCCCCCCACCCCCCCCCCCCCCCCCCGTTAAGTCAACACGAATATCAACTGGAAGCGTTTTCCCTCACGAGACGGGACCGACCTGCTGACTGCTGTAGGACCTGCTGCTGCAGTGCGACAGCGGTTTGGAGGCGAGCGTAGAGACAGGCAGGGATGACGGGTGACGGCAGGTCTCTCAGGTAGCTCAGCACACACTCGGACAGGTAGCCCACATCCTTCTGACACATCTCACTCTCTGCAGCCCAGAGACACATACACAAGACATTGAGGGGAAAGCTCCACAAACCTTAATCAAACACAGAAGAAACCTGGATGAATCTGAACGCTCTGTTCTGTTGCGCAAATGTGGAGGATCTGACGACACCTGGTGGCGAGGGTTGCAGATTGCAACCAACTGAAACGCACAAGAGAGTTGGAGGGACTATGGTGGCCGACAAGTAACAACAACAATTCCTCTTTTCAGGTGATTATATACTTAATAAAACATACTAATCAATATTGTATTCTGCCAGTAGATCCCCCAAAATGCAACACACTGTCCCTTTAAAAGATACAGAATTTTTGACGAAAATAGAAAATTTGAGATTTTAAAACGATTACATAAATACACACAATGCAAGATAAACAACGATCTTGATACAGACCCTTATATTTCTATTTCTTATATTTATTTTGACTAAGAAACCCCATTGGTGCTCTGTGGACAAACTATGTAACAGGGTCAATGTTTCTAAGTGATCTCAAACCTAGTTAAGTCTGAACTACAATTTTATCCGACATAAGACACCAATACGATATATCCGCCATAATACGATATATCCGCCATAAGCTACTGTGAGCCAATATTTTGGTCCAACTCTACTGCAAATGTGAGCACAAATAAAAGTGTATTACACACACACACACACACACTATGAGAAAAAAACGGACAGAATGAAGATTTAAAAAGGTATAAATCTTGGACTCGGACCGACTCACCGGAGCTCAGGCTGTACACTGGGCTGTCTGAACCTGAGGAAACATCTGTCCCTGTACAATATCTTGTATTCCAGACCTGAGAAAGACAAAAAGAGCAGCTGAATAAAGGTTCGTACAATTGAGAAAAAAAAATTAGCAAATGCTACTCAATAGAACAAATAATCATACAACGAAATGCACATGCAGCTAGCTCCAGCATAGGGGACGACTCCATGGCTGCCTGACTTGGACTAAAAATTCTATTGTCATGAAAAGACATGTTAGCCGTGCTGTGTCTGAGACACACACACACCACACACACACACACACACACACACACACACACACACACACACACACACACACACACACACACACACACACACACACACACACACACACACACACACACACACACACACACACACACTGCAGACGTTTCACCGGCTGGATGACGTCAGTTTATGAGCAACAAGTTGTACGTGACAAAGCACATGGCCAGATATTTGTTGTGGAAATAGTCTGGACAACATTTCAGCTGTGTGTGGTTTTCATTCCGGTCTCACAGCCGTCAGCAGAGAGAAGGGGATCAATCAACTGTGGGGGGAGAGTTGCTCCTTTAAATGGTTTTTTTTGGACAAGCAATAATTTAAGAGCAAAGCATATGTGTGTTTGTTCTATTCTTGATGGGAAATGTGCGATTGATTTAGTGACAGGCAGAGCAAAGACATTTTAAACTGAGACCCTGGATCTTGAAAATGAACTGAACTGACCTAGCTTTCTAATTAAATAATGGGGAAACTGGCAACATACCAATCTAAACCTTGTTAATACAAATTTCATGACAGAGATACATATTTCACATGAAATATCCCTGAAGAAAACACTTGAACTCTTACTGATTTCATTTCTCTTTTGGGTCCCAGGCTTTAAAAAAAAAACATTTCGGAAAACACCGGGTCTACACAGCTAGTCCTTGAGACTAGCCAGTCTCTCAGGTAGCTGTGAAAACCACACCATGCAGTCACAGTGCATGTGCATCCAACACTGGAGGTAACTCAATACCAGCGCTACACTATATTATTTACATTCAGAGACAGACCTTCCGTCATCCTTCAAGTAAATGATCGATATTGAAATCTTAGCAATCCCAGGACGGGTGGCTCGATTAAAGCGTCACTTCCATCCACACCAAGTCTCATCGGCTTCAGAGCATGTGGTGTGTCCACACTGGAAAACTACATTGTTTTTTAATTTGCTGAAGTATCATTTTGTCCCACAATGCAATGCACATTGCATCGCAAGAACAAAACAATTTGAATAAATGCAAACGGTGGTGAGACGTCAGACATGTATCTCGGAAATCTAGTAAATGATATTTTAGAAGTACGTTTTGCTTTCTCTTTGTGAAGTAAAATTTGCAGTTTTCTGTAGAAAATGTTTAGAATTTAGATTTTTAGCAAAACTAGTTTAATACAAAGATTAATTACATGGAATCGGGACACAGGTTAAGTGTTCCGTACATTAAAAGACTCAAATATAAATATCAACTATTTTGCCAATTAATTTATTCGAGCTAAAACACCCAAATTCACACTCTTCTATTGTGATTTACTGCTGGTATTTTATAGAATCTTAAGACGTTTTAGTAGGCTCTGACAACTCTTAAGACGTTTTGAACATCAAATGACTAACCGACTAATCGAGAATATAATCTGCAGATTAAATCGGTGATGAAAATAATAATTATTTGCAGCTACACAAATCTATTTGTGTGCGAGAGAGACGAACGGAGAGAAAAGGAAAAGACTCAAAGCTGTGAACGGAGTCCCACTGAGCTCTATTTGTTAATAACAGTCCTGTGTATCAAACCCACTGTGCAGGACTCTCAGTGAGAACTTGTTCTGACTCAAACCACATTAAACTTCCATGTAGGAAATCCACATAAAGTCCCTAACCGACCCGAGGAGGGACTGCGAGTGTTCCACTTCTAATCTGTGCGACTGCCTGACCGGATCCACATGTCTACGCATAGCGAGAGCAGGAGGCACATGGCGAGAGGGAGACGGGGGGGACGGGGGGGACGGGGGGGGGGGGGGGGGACGGGGGGGGGGGGGGTGCGAGACGAGGCGACAGACGGAATCCGTCGGCCGATCGTAGGCGGACTCACCTCTCTTCTCTATGGCTTGGATCAGGCCGGCGAGGGCCGGGGGAGCCGTCTCTGGCGGTGTGAACTGCTCGCTCAGGTCCAGCACAGAAACAGCTGAAACAACAACGCAAATCACTGTTACACTTCTGGCACAAAGCCCTCGGAGAGACCGCGGGGGGTGCTGCAGCACCGACCGGGGGGGGGCACAGTTAACTAGGAGCAGTTGGAGATGTAGAACGTGTGTAATGTTGCGAGCGTGTATATAACAAAATCAAAAAATCTGTGAGGAACACAATAAAAATGTGAGGAGGTGGATTTTAATATCACACCTGTTAGTAGCAGCTAGTCTTCGTCGTTGCATTTGTTCTGTATTTAAAGAAATACAAAACTTAAAAACACACGTGAAGCTTGTGATGCATCTCGCTGTGGTAGTTTGAAGTCTGGCTGATTAGATGTAGATAAGAAAAGCCAGAACAAATTTAGAAAGCTTAATGGACAAAAGAATGAAAAGAGGCTTTATATACGGAGGAGTGAAAATAAAAAAAAAAATGGAAAAAAGAGAGAGAGAAGAAAAACAGACTGCTGATGGCGAGCAAAAACTTTATCTACTTCACAACTCCCCAGAGACCAAATCAAACATCTTTTCAGTCCGAGAGAAAGAGAAAAGGAGAAAGCAAGAGGGGGGGGGGGGGGAGAGAGAGATCCCATTTCCCTCCCTCTCTCCCCCCCCCCCCCCTTTTCTTCTCTCCCCTCTCGCTTTCTCTCCTCCCCTCCGTCCTGCTCGGTGTTTCGCCTTAGCTCTTTGCGTGAGTGGAGCACAATAAAGGATTTATCAAAACTCCTGAACAAGCAAAAGCCCTGTGGCAGTGTGCCAGGCCCGGCCCGGCCCAGACAGGCAGCGCCTCCTATTCGGCCCCAAAGCAGGGCTGTGTGCTGTGGGTTGGGGGGGGTAACACAGGGAGCAGGGAGGGCCTGGCCTGGCCGGGGCTTGGCATTAGGCTCCTGTTCCTGGCACGGCTCGGCTAAACCGCTGCTGATTATTAATTTGGGGAGTTCAGACAAGAAACACAGCGTCAGCACATTCCGTTCCCCTCTCTCTCTCTCTCTCCCTCTCTCCCTCCCCCTGGTTCTTGTTCTCAGTTTCTCTGGATGTCTCTCTCCCTCTCGCTCCCTCTCTCTGTCTTTTGCTCTCTTGCATTCTTGCTCTTGCTGGACCTTCTCCCTATTTTCTCGCCCCTTTCTCCCTTTTACAGATCTCTCTCTCTCTCTCTCTCTCTCTCTCTCTCTCTCTCTCTCTCTCTCTCTCTCTCTCTCTCTCTCTCTCTCTCTCTCTCTCTCTCTCTCCTCTCTCTCTCTCTCTCTCTCTGCCATTTTGGTTGGCAGCCCCCCCCCCCTCATCACATGGTGTCTCTCATTGGTGTGCAGTACAGTTTAAACATACAGTTAAACATACATAGTGTATTACAAAATGATCTGTGGGTATAAAAGCTACTTGGGGACAGTTTGTCCCTAGAGACACCAGGTTTCTAACAGAATGAATAGACATGCATGCGTTGAGTTATGATGTTGTTGTTGTTGTTTTTTGGGTGAAGTCAAACCACTGAATTACAAAAAGGTGAAAAAAGAACACGAACACACAATAAATAAGACCGGATCGTCATAGTTACAGATGTAGCCAAATGTAAAGCAGAATGTAGAGATGATTCAGCACACGAGAGCACAAGCCCATCTTCACGGGGCTCTTACGGGTTAAGGCAGGATGCAGGCAATAAAACGTGGAAACCAAATAAAAAAGGGAAATAAGTACAAATATAGGCTATAAAACCACAAAATGAATTCCTCCAACAGTTTGGGAGTGGAGTAAGAAAACACCGATTGCCATATTTTCCCCAAGAGGAAGGAACTCTCTCACTCCTACATGCAAACAAACACAAACACTTTATTTTACTGTATATTCTCCGCTCGTAAAAGAAGAAATAACTTTTGACTTTCGTGCGAAGGAGTCTTTTTTTTTTTTCTTTTTTTTCTCATGCCAAAAACAGCTGAAGCCCTGCAGTCCTCTCAAGGTTTAGGAAAGGTATGGAGAAAAAAAAGAGTGAAAAGTAGAGAGAGAGAGAGAGAGAGAGAGAGAGAGAGAGAGAGAGAGAGAGGTAACGGCAACTTGTTAGTCAATTAGAACCACTTCCTTGGCAGACTGAACACTGGCAGGCAGGCTTATGACTTGACAAGCCCTGAGACGACGCCAATGGGGGAGAGAGACACAGAGAGAGACACACAAAGAGAGAGAGAGAGAGAGAGACAGATAGACAGACAGAGACAGTGAGACAGAGAGAGAGACAGAGCGACAGTGAGACAGAGAGAGACAGAGAGAGAGACACACAGAGACAGTGAGACAGAGAGAGACAGACAGAGAGAGAGACAGAGACAGTGAGACAGAGAGAGAGAGAGAGAGCGAGAGAGACAGAGAGAGAGAGAGAGAGACAGTGAGACAGAGAGACAGACAGAGAGAGAGAGAGAGAGACAGACAGAGACAGTGAGACAGAGAGACAGACAGACAGAGACATAGGTGCATTTGAACCTTTTAAGTCTAGTTTCCTGCATTCACTGTAAGAGATTTTAGATCTCACGACTGTGTGTGATTTCTGCAGAAATGATTTGATTTGAAGTCATTCAACATCATCCGTGTCAGAAAAACACAAAAAACCGTACAAAGTCTGCGTGAAGCGTGCCGTCTGCACGTGAAGCTGGAGCGGCCGGCTGAACGCCGCCGATCCCGCCGTGCGTTTGCTCAACCTCGCTCAATGCAAGGCAAGAGCGGCAGACAGGCAAAAGTAGACTGGACGAAGCAGAGCTATGCGAGGTAAATATTTGCTCTGTATCTTCTGCATCGGGGGTGCTTATGTAATACGGAGCTGGCTCTGCTGCATTCTCCCTCTCTGGGGTTTGTGTCAGACACCGAAGCGTCTCCTAAATGCTGAGATACAGCAGGAATTCATTCACAGGGTTTAAACTGCTGGAAGTGAAACCTACAACACTCCCAACACTTTGGATTTGTGCTGAGATCAGATTATGCAGTTCAACTACAGCAAATTAGTATTTGTCACGTGCTAAAAAAACTTTGGATTCACTCATTTTGTATTTAACAAAAGACTATAATTCACACATTTTATGCTTGAGAAGATAAAAAACAGACATCCACAAGTTTTACCACAGAAAAACGAATCGTATTTCTACTGTACTGTAACCAGAGCGATCATGATGAAGGGTATTCATTGGTTTGAATCCATGTACGCTTCGTCCTGCATTAAGATGAAGATTGTCAACCATTTGCAAAGGTCACGACTCAACAACAGCTCATAAAATAATGCACTTTTGATTGAATTCCTTCTTTTCTATTCCAGTGTAAATGATGAACACCCCAAAGAAGGGACAACAGAGGTTTCTAAAAGGCTGAAGAAAGACTTTGGTGAGTTCAGTTTACTAAAAAACAAATTGGTTGCTAACAAACACTTCCTGTTGGGGTTTAAAGATGAACTTAATAATGTCATGCTTCTATTTTTTTGAATCTGTATTATTTCACCAGATGTAACCGACCATAATTCCACTGTTCTCCAGATGCACCAATTTGAGGCTAAACTGAAGTAAACACCTTCGTCAACAAATGAGGATCAAATTTGCCAAAAACATTTCTGGCTCACGGATGGTGTGCGACAGCGTGCGTGTGCGACAGCGTGCGTGTGTGTGTGTGTGTGTGTGTGTGTGTGTGTGTGTGTGTGTGTGTGTGTGTGTGTGTGTGTGTGTTGCTGGTCAGGTTTCACTGCTACATGTGCTCACTGCATCCCCCCAGCTATGTGGATAAGCAAGGCCCTGCGAGCGCTCACGCCACACGAGAGAAAGAGAGAGAGAGAGACAGACAGACAGACAGACAGACAGACAGACAGACAGACAGAGAGACAGAGAGAGAAACAGACAGACAGAGAGAGAGACAGAGAGAGAGACAGACAGACAGAGAGAGAGACAGAGAGAGAGAGAGAGAGACAGAGAGAGAGAGAGACAGACAGACAGAGAGAGAGACAGAGAGAGAGAGACGGAGAGAGAGACAGAGAGAGACAGAGAGAGAGACAGAGAGAGACAGAGAGAGAGACAGAGAGAGAGAGAGAGAGAGACAGAGAGAGAGACAGACAGACAGAGAGAGAGACAGAGAGAGAGATAGAGAGAGAGACAGAGAGAGAGACAGACAGACAGAGAGACAGACAGACAGACAGACAGACAGACAGACAGACAGACATCTACGCAACACCGGTTTCACAGGCGTCACCGGGGGAGACGCATTAACGCAGAGATGCGCTGTAAAAGGTGTAATAGCAGGCTGATCGGGAACGCGTTTTCGCGCACCGCGACTAAACATTATTCACGTTTGTAGTGCAAAAACTGTTCACCGTTTTTTTTAATGCCAAAAAAGGGTCCAGAGTAACACCAGGCTCACGCGTTTGTAGAGGAAAAAAACGGTTTGTGTTTTAGTGACGTTCTCGCTGACATTGTGGGGTTGAAGGGAAAACTACATTTTCTTGCACTCCATCCGTTGGTTACACCCATGTGTGAGGTCACTTCCTGTATGTGTATCGAGCGTTTTGATCGTGTGGATTTTCCTTTTGCATGCCTTCTGACTGACCGGAAGCCAGGAGCAATCTACATACAAATGCATGTGGTGGTTGTGTTCATGTGTTCATCTATATATCCAACATTTCACAAACACTTCACGCAGCTACTGGCCAGCTGTGCAGATGTGATGAAGTAGGAAGGGTTAGAACTTCTTCTTCTTCTTCTTCTTCTTCTTCTTCTCTCTCTGTGTGTCTCAAGCCCTTCACACAACTTCTTCAGTCCACTGTTTCGTATGTTCAAACGAGTGCAACGGCAACAACGCCCTTGAGGAGATGCTCGCCCCTCTCCGTCACCTTTGAGTGACGCTATTTTAAGAAGCTATAAACACGTTTGCCTTCGGACGCGGGTCGGCGTAAACCTAAATATATATATATGAAAAGCCGTCACCTCGTTGAAGCGCGCACAGAAGAAAAGGCCGTGCTTAAAACTTTGGTTTATATAGTCTATCGTGCGTTATTATCGTCACATCAGGAAATATCTGACTGGAGTCTGAACGCTTCCACGGTATCATTTTGTTTTCCGCCTGCCAACAGTAAGCAGCTGTACAAAATGTACGTTTCTCTCAAGACTTTTTCCTGAAGCCGTTAATCTTTCCGTAAGACAGCTTCACACCTGAATGAGTTCTCATTTACTGCTCTGGCACCGAAAGAAAAGCTCCAGAAAATAAAACGTGCGACATGCTAAACTGACTAAACTCCAGGAGAATAACACAACGGTCCGGAGGGAAACCAAATACAGCTGGTTCCTATATTTGCAGTTGGATAGGGTGGCCTTGGCTTACACTTGAGCCCTCGTCTCCCTCCCTTTTCAGCCTCTCCATATCTCTCTCCCCCATTCACTTTCTCTACTGTCTCAGCGCCTATGCCACCCCCCCCCCTCCATTAGTTCTTTGAAAGTGTTTTCCTGGTTAGGAAAAGGGAGCGGAGGCCTCTCCTTTCTGAGAACTGGCTCCGCTAACATGGTTTATAGCTGCCCAGAGACAGTATCAGACATGTATGTGAATCAGGGAGGGAGGCTGCAGAAAGGAGGGAGTACCAGAGAGAAGAGGGGGAGGGAGTGAGGGAGAGAGAACGAAGGGAGGAGTTTGCAAACATGCCAAGCCATGGTTCACTTCAGCAGGCAGTTAAAAGTGAGGCCAGGGAAAGGAAAAGAGGGAAAGAGGGAGAAAGAAAAGAAAAAAAAGTCCTCTCTCTGGGTTCGTAGAATTATTTCTGCTGCGAGTTGAGAAACGCTTTTGTTTTTACTCACAAGCGGTCTCAAGATGCTTACTTAAAATCCATCACTCCAAGTTGAACTGACAACATATGTGCTCCACAACGCACTAAATACGAACCTACTGTTGCATTTGAAGCGTGGCCTGTTTAGTGGCTGAACAACCAAAAAAAACAAAAAAAACAACCCCAAAAATAAACTGCTTTAATACAGAGCGATGTCATTCTTTTTTCTTTTTTTTTTTTAAACGCACATAAACAAACTCTACACACAAAACCCTCGCGAGCAGCTGAGTGCTGCATCGGTACGACAGGTAGTCCAAGTATTCACACGGTTATGAAGTCATCGGCTAACCCACGCGTCCATCATCGTAGGAAGAGGAACAGCTGAGCCATTTGCATCTTTTGGCCATTGAGAAATCCACGCGTTTTTTTGCATTTTGCCAGCTTCAGAGTAACACCGGCACCCGTACGCGCACTAAAGCAGACGGGTTGTTGACGCCGCCCTGCGGTAACCTGGTTTCTTGAATGCAAATGAGAAACCTGGTTTCCTTAATCTGGGCAAAGGATTAAGGAGGAAAAAAAAACAACAACAACAACTGTGTAACGGTAAGATTTCTGCCAAAGAAACCTAATCTTTTGGCAATGTGGACACTTAACTGGGTTTCTAAAGAGAGTTTTACATGAAAGGCTGAGAGAGAGTATATCGCCGGGTTTGTGTGCAGTGAAGTAAAATCAATATCAATATCAAAATAAATAAGTCTGAATAAGTAAATAATGTCCCACTCTGAAACCGCAAGACAAACTCTCTCCTCGCAGTGACCAGGAACCAACAAGGAAAAACTGAAATATCACTGATAAAAGGCTGAAATCAAGTAGAAACTATGATCACGGTCTGGGTAGAAAGCTGATAACTTGTTTGTGAATGTGCGTTACTGCAGACCATATAAAGACTTCCTTACTTCCTCGATGATATGCAGAGTGCAGGACCAGGTTTTCACTTGCACTAGGGACTTTCTTTTCTTTACGAAACTGTAGTCGAGATCGATTTAATTAACGCTAAAATCGCTGGTGGTCAGTGTAACATTCCGCCACATGTTATGTTATAGGAGGACGGAGATGTTTTCACTAAACCTGGTAACTTGGTCCACTTTTCCCTGTGGTGCCGCCTCTCGGCACCAATTGTTACAGTCCCTGCGCATCGTAAATGGGCCACGCGGACAATAGCTCCATTCACAAAACGTCCAGGGCCTCGGGTTCCTTCGGGGAAAACGATGATGATATTTTTGTTCAATTTGGGCTCCACCATTTCTAATTCACAGTGTACTTTTGGTGCTAAGCAGAGGTATCCTTTCCTTCAGCCACTGCCCTGCAAACAACCCCCCCCCTCCCCCCTGAACCCCCCCCCCCCCCTCTCTCAGGGTTTCACTCGGTTCTTCCGCCCCCGTCTCTCCAGATCACAGACACAAAACGCCTGCTGCCCGGCTGGTTTGTCTCACCGTCGCTCAAACTGCGAGGACACCGTTGTCCTCCTCACCTGCTGCTGCTGGGGAGAGCAAAGCCTGAATAATACACCCGCTTCACTCTCACTCTCCATCGTGTCATTGGCACGATAGAGAACTCTCATGCGATAGGAAAACTGAAGACGTTTGTGCTGAAGCTGTGATATTCCCAGTTTTGTTTTTAGGAGTCTTCAGAAGAAGAAAAAAAAAAAAATACAAAGAAACGAATTCAAACTAATGGATTTGAATGAGGCGCAGTGTACTGGTGTACGCCATGAACAGCCAATTGGCTCAACCAGAGGCAATTCAGAGTTCACAGCCTGCATGCTCAGAGTGGTACTGAGCACAGGGGACTTACAGAGAATACAGAGGAGGAATGTATGGGTTTTATATACGGCATGACATAAAAACTTTTATTAATCTTTCGGCCCTTTTGCACCTTTTCCTCTGGCGTCCCACACAAGGAAGCAATAAATTAACCAGCTGAAAGCCAAAAAGCAAGGGAGTGCTAATGAGGAGAAAATGATGGAAATCTCAGGAGTGTGGAAGAACTTTTGGTAACGAATCAAAAGTTCTCACTTGAAGTTGAACTCGCTAAGGTCGACGAATCTAAGCCAAGTGTATGTTTGAGTTGGACGGCGTCGCAGCAGAAAGCAGGCTCTCAGCATTATGAATAAATATCAGCCCTGCCTCCCCCCCCCCCCCCCCCCCAAAGTCACAGGAGTGAAGAGGGGTGTGAAAGAACACAGCACTTATCCCTGAGTAAAAAAATGTGATTATTCCCTGACGTGTTTAAAAAAAGGAAAATATGACATTCTGAGCATTAATACAGCAGCAAACAACTACCGTCTATGTCAAGATATAGTGGAGTAATGTCTATCAGAGCAGAGAACAATGTCACTCTCCCTGTGTGTGTGTGTGTGTGTGTGTGTGTGTGTGTGTGTGTGTGTGTGTGTGTGTGTGTGTGCGTGCGTGCGTGCGTGCGTGCCTGCGTGCGTGCGTGCGTGCGTGTGTGTGTGCGTGTGTGTGTGTGTGGACCCCACATTTGGGTGAAAAAAGTTCGGGCCTTACAAAGGGGGAAAACAAGTGTGTGTGTGTGTGTGTGTGTGTGTGTGTGTGTGTGTGTGTGTGTGTGTGTGTGTGTGTGTGTGTGTGTTGTTAAGCGAGCTTCTCCTTGCTTTGTTGACATGGCCGGGCCAGCCATGCGTGGTTAGCCCCCTGGCCGCTGCTCTGCTCTCACACTGCAGTTACAGCCGATCACGCCGTCCCGACAGAACGCGTCGTCGCAGAAGCGTAGCGCCGACCCTCGAGTTCCCCCTCAGGTTAAATACTATTCGCATTGCCAGCCACTCTGCATTTGTTTACACCGCTTTACTGCGAGGCCGCGTCGAGAGGCAACAGCAACGCTCAAAAATCTCGTAATATGCACCTTTAAATAACTCTAAAATTTGCAACAAACGATTTAAAAAAAAAAAAAAGAACAAACGGTTCTTTGAAGAACAGCACTTGAAGCCCCCTCCTGCCAGAGTGATCCGTTACCCGCGGTGGAGTGGAGGGTTCAATAACAAGTCACAGTGAAGGAGAGCCAAAGCATTTTTGTGCAGATAAGCCCCGACGCATTTTGGATGCCAAAGACCCACGTTAATGTTGAGTGTAAAAAGGGGGCCCACACACACACACACACACACACACACACACACACACACACACACACAGACATAATCAATGGCAGACCTGTACAGGAGAGTCCAGTAAGTAGGCGGATTAGGCCTTTATTGCCAGCAGAGAGTTTGGTTAGCCGTGCTTTCCAAAGAGGGCGAGGCTTATGACGTGGTTTAAGTATAGATTAAAAGGTCAGCGGGAGGTCACTGTCAAATGTGACATCCCTATCAAAACTCCCGGGGTGGTTGACCAGCGACACGCCAACGGGCACCGAGCAACAGCTTTACCGGTCTGTGTCGATGGTCTGGTCCTGTTGCTTAAAACTGTGCCGATAAAAAAAAACAAAAAAAAACTGCCGTTTCGATTGCAAAATCAGAAAAAGTCGATAAATAAATAAAATTACAAAAATACAGATCAAAAGAGATTGCAGAAAAATCTTTCTTTAAAAAAAAAAAAAAAAAAAAAAAAAAAAAAAAAAAAAAAAAAAACTCACAATGAAAGCTCCAGAAGAATATAACTTGGTTATTAACTGCACTGTCATCACAAAAGCAACTGTTGTTAATTTACATACTGAGAAATAAACGTCTCTCTCTCTCTCTCTCTCTCTCTCTCTCTCTCAAATTAAACTCAAACTTCACTTGTGATATTACAACACAATATTTCCAGGTCCCCTTAAAATGTGAAACGGTATCTGTGCTACGAGTGCGTCAGTATTCTCTACCATACAATACAAAAAGTGCAGTTGCCGTGAAAAATATTTTGTACAAAAAAAAAAAAAAAAAAATGCTCTTACCTTGAGACGACTCTGGTGTTGGAGCAACGGGGAGGGGTCGCTGGGACCTGGGTTGACTCGACGGGAGCGCCATCTTCACGGGGCCCACGAACTCGACGTACGTCCCCGGGAAGTCGCCTCTCTGCTTGGTGCGCTCGTTGTACCCGAGGAGCCAGCCGAGGCGCTCGGGTTGCTCCGCGCAGCCCTCCTGGTAGTTCTCCATGGACAGCAGGGAGGCCTTGCTGACTGTCAGGAGGTCCCCAGGCTGCAGATCCAGGTCCTCTTCCTGGTCCTTGGTAAGTGCGTAGAGGGCAAGGTACTGAAAACCTTCCGTCGCCATTTTGTTAGGGAGGACAAATTGGCCACCGAACAGAGGATTAGATGGTGCAGCCCCGAGTCCCACTGCAACAACGGGGAATCCACCCCAGAAACCAAAAAGGCTGTCGAGTCACTGAACTCTGATGTTGGTACGGTGGCTCAGGGGGTCGGGGTGGGGGTGGGGGGGGGGGGGGGGGGGGAAATGAGGGGAGGAAGGGGGCGTCACCCGAAGCTCAGAAGCATTTTTAAAAGTCGATAGGGTAGCGTTCTGCTGCTATGTCTGCGGAGGCAGCGGTTTCAGACCTGACCGGTGTTGGTGGTCTTGTGCACTTTCCTCAGCTTGATCCCCCGGTTGAGCCAGATGATGGAGCAGAGGGAGCGCGTCGGCAACATGCTCTTTTCAAGCAGCGGAAACCTGCCGGCCGGGTGCTATCGGAGCAGCCTGGTTCAAAAGACGCTGCCGGTCGAGGGCCCCGGCGTCGTCGGCTCTCTACGGTCAAATGAAGCCGTCTGATTGGAGGACGAGTGGCAGAGTGGGAGGGTCTTTAATCCTCTTCGGTTCTCTCAGGCTCCCACATGCTCTGGACAGGCATTGTGACCGACCTGCATGATATTAAAAAAAAAAAATGAAAAAAGAACACAAAAAAAACAAAGAAAAGTGAATAAATAAATGAGTCTAAAAAAAAAAAATTAACAAAACCTACAATCGAGAAAACACAAATGAATCACCGATGTCGTTTCTATTCGATAAATATCCAGAAGTAAAGCGGCACGTATCCGAGTGAAACGAAGCTTAAAGCGATGCATGAAAATGGCGAAACTGCGGCAGCTCCGTGCACTCTTCGGTTAGGACGGAGGGAATCGGGTGATGCTGCTGCGTCATGACCAACAGCAGACTGGGTCCCTGGACAGGAGCCTCCAATCCCCTCCACTCTACACACACACACACACACACACACACACACACACACACACACACACACACACACACACACACACACACACACTCACAGCCTGAACTGACACATCAGCTTCCACAGGAACAAGAAGTTTCACTGTGAAATTAACGTCCCTTCAACTTACGCAACGACAACATGTGCGATTTGCAAGCGTCCAAAAGAAACCCCGTGCAAAATGGCGAGGAAAAAAAAAAACGCGAAAGGAAACTGGGACCTGCATCACGGCTGTAGGGCGACCAGAATTTTCTGAAACATGCAGAACCCTTCGCAACAGTTCCCCCTCTCCGTAGGAGAAGAGAGAGAGGAAAAAAAAAAAAAAAAAAGGCAGCTCTGTTTTGCCTCAGAAATATTTTCGGCTTCATTCTGTCAAAATAGCTAAATCATGCCGTACCAAGTCTATTCAAGATGAAAATACAGAATGGACAGTGATCCGAACGACCACAGACTGGCACAACATCAGAAAAAAAACAACAACTTAAAAGCAAACGTTTGCACGCATGACACCCCGCGACATCGTATCATGTTATCTATAAAACAGCAAAGAGGTCATTCATGGGCCTGGGATGAGTATCCTCTGAGAAAGATGATTGCAAGGCCCAATAAAATACCACGCACAAGTATTATATGGAAACATGTATCTTTTTGAGATTTGTGAAATTTGAGCGGGGCAAAAAAAATAAAAAATGATTCTAAAAAGCCTCAAACTTCAAATGTAAACTATATGGAGAGATGAGACAGGGAGAGAGAGAGATTAGGGTTTCCACCAGATTAAGTGAATCTGTGGACCAAACCAGCGACAGCGGTGGCGTTAACCTCTCTGGACGGGATGGAGTGAGGAGATGGAGCAGGTAGAGAGGGAGCGTGACACTCAGGACAGTGGAGGGAAGTTCTGTTCTCCTACGCCAGGAGTAAAAAAAATAAATTAAAAAAAAAAAAGGGGAGCTATTTGGGGCAATTTCCCCAAAACATCCAAATCCAAATAAGCACGGGCCTGGTTTGCGAGGCCCGATGTTGTGCAATCATTTCGTTTAGCTTTCTGAACGTTTCGGAGCGATGCACTGCAGACGCTTCAATAAAATAAAATTAAGAGCATGAAAAATAAATAAATCGAAACCTCCGATTTGCGTCTTTGAACGCCAAAGTGTCTGCTTTCGGACTTTAGTCTAGATTATCCTCTGCTGTCCCCACTCCCCCACCCCCCTCCTCCTCCTCCTCCTCCTCCCCACGACATTCGCAAAGCGAACGCACATACACTGCAAACCTTTGTGAGTAACAATATCGTCTTCTTAAGAAGAGGTTTAGGGAGTTATCGTGACGACAGGAAGGCAGCGGAGTGCAAACACTCACCCCACTTCTGGTTCAGAGAGGAGCCGGACGGGCTCGGCCAGATTCTCGCTCCAACATCCTCCGAGCCGAGAAGCGAGAGGTGCCAGGCTAGACACGTGGCACTGGCATACCCAACCACAGCCCGCAATCCTCACACCACCATAACCCCCCCCCCCCCCCCCGAAACTCCCTCCTCCCTCCACCTGCTCTCCGAACACCCCCCCCTCCCTCCACCCACCCAGCCCCCGAACACACACACACACAGTCCTGCCTCCAACTCCCCCCCCGTCCGCCATCCTCAGCCAGCGAAAAAAGTCCAGTCGTTTTTTCCAGTTGCCATGTTTTATTTGTTTACTGTCAAGAGCACTGCTGCAGAAAAGAGGCAAAAACAAGACGAGGAGGAAGTAAGAGGGAAAAAAGCGGCGAGGAGGGAGCGCTCTCATTCCGTAATCCTTCTTTATTATTTAGTTCCAGAGCAGAAAAAAAAAAAAAAAAAAAAAAAAAAAAAAAGTCGTACGAGGTGAGAGGAGTGTCCTCTCTGTTACGGTCCCGGTGTGATAGTGTTGTAGTAGCTCACAGTTCAGGGCAGCAGCAGCAGCAGCAGCAGCAGCAGCAGCAGCTGGCAGGCTCAGTGTCACTGGATCCATCCTTTTCTAAAAAAGACTTTTTATTCAGTCAGAGCAGAGAGCGACAGAAAGTAGTGAAGAAGAAAAAAAAAAACCCCCAGAGAGAGACTGAGAGACGGAGCACTTTGTTATCAGCAGAGTCCAAACGGCTGAGGGAGACCACAGGAAAATAATTAATGAATAGGCGGCAAGTAACTCACTGTTGCTAGAGAGAGGGAAAGCTAATCCTGCGCTCCGATTGGCTGCCGCTCCGGCCATGTGCTCCCGAGTCACCAGAGAAGCCGGGCAAATCAAGGAAATGTTCTAATATTAGAAAATGTATCTAGGCAGTGATCAAACATCTGACCCAAACAACTACACCTTTCTTCCCCCCCCCCCCCCCCCCCACACACACACACACACATGACTTTCTTCATCTCTGCAGCCTTGACGACTGCTCATCGTCCATGATGAAAAAGATGATTTAAATCAAAATGAAGCCGACCATGGATAATGATGGAAAAAAAAACAAAAC
>NW_027176972.1:486466-498966 GCF_023349555.1 Cebidichthys violaceus
ATGGTATTATGAGTGTCTAGCTAGATTTGTACCCAGTGTGTTGTGCATATGGGCTTATATAATTCCCCAGAAACGTTAATAAAAATCATACTTTTTGTTCACTATCGAGACGTTTGGTTTTTCTTGGGTACAAATCCCAGTCGAGCGTCTGCAGCGTTTCTAGTGGAGCCACGTCCGAACTCTGCTGCCATTACCATCAAATAACACCATGAACTAGGCTGAAGGACGTGTATAAAAGGGAAAACGACCACAGCTGGACTGCGTCTGGTGGAACTTCAAGTCGAGGAGTGACACTTGGCATTTTTTTTTTGCTTCACATTGATGAGGCAGTATAATGAAGGATTGACATTTGATTGCATAATGCTGTGTTCAGTAATTACATGAGAGAGAGAGAGAGAGAGAGAGAGAGAGAGAGAGAGAGAGAGAGAGAGAGAGAGAGAGAGAGAGAGAGAGAGAGAGAGAGAGAGGGAGGGGTCTCCACACAGTTGAGTGGCTTGTCTTATTATGCAAGTAGCACAATTTCTATTAACTCCTCGATGCGTGCCAAATCTCCTCAAACCAGGGTTGTCACACACACACACACACACACACACACACACACACACACACACACACACACACACACACACACACACACACACACACACACACACCATATCTGGCCTTCAGCTGTGTTGGGCCTCCACACTGCCTGTCCTCCTATAGGCTGCAGTCAATGTAAAGGCTCTCGTGTCACATACTATCAGTGTTGTGCACACGTTGTACACTGCGAAGTTTGGCTTATTAATGTGTCAGACTACAACTTTTTGAATCTCAGTGACGTTTGAAGTTCAGTATTACGCCAAAAAAAACCAACAACAACAAAAAACAAAAAATAATTTAAAAAAAAAGCCACAAACTCTGAACTCGGAGGTTTAATTTCTGCATGAATTGACAACTTTATGATTTAATGGAGATTAAAAGTATTTATTTTTTTCCTCCGTAGATCAACCAACGTGTCAACGATGAACGACAAAACAACTAAATAATAAACTCTTAAAACAAACGTTAATGTTTCAGTAACGTTAACTTAACGGGCTCAGCATGAACACACGTCGACCAGCGCGAGCACCGAGCAACGTGCTGCACGAGTAAATATCAACGTTACATTGTAGCGCAATGTTGTCTGCGCAAAAAAAAAAAAAAAAAAAAAATTGAAATACAGAGGAGGAAAAATAAATCTTGGAAGATTAAACTTTTTTTAAAACTAGGGCACGAGTCAACAAGCGTGAAGCTGCGTGCGCAGAGAACACTTGCAGCGCTTCCACCATTTTTTCCAGTACAGTGGCTGTACTGGAAAATGTGCAATAACTTAGAAAAACTCACCCGCGGATATTTCTTGACTTCTTCTCACTTCTGCGCCGCGGCGCTTCAAACACGTCAAAAGTAGCAGAACGAGAGTTCCGCGTGGCGACTTATCTGCGGACGACAACTTCTCGGGTGCGCAAATAAGTCTTCTTAGCGGTCCTCCTGTTCGCGTATCGCGTCGCCTTCTTTCTCTCGCTCTTTCTTTCTTTTCCCGTTCATGACTCCCTGCTCCCCTACACAGCCATTTTCCAGCTCAGCACGGCGCAGGGAAGGAGAGTGCGTGGGAACTAATATGCGGAGCGCGGAAAGAGACGAAGCCGAGCGGAAAAGTCCGAACGATTAGTGAGGGGAGGGGAGGGGAGGGGAGAGGGGAGGGGAGGGGAGGGGAGAGGGGAGGGGAGGGGGGGGGTCACCGGATGGCCTCGTCCCATAATTTGGAAATTTGAACCTGACAATCTGAAAGTGTGAACTTTAAGACCTCTTTTTTTTATGGCAAAATAATCCTGTTGGTGGGAAAAAGAGACTACATGTTGAATCCGTATCTGATCCCATTGTGGGAATATATGTTCTCATATTGTTCCAGTCCCTTTTGTTTTTTACCAATAATATCTTATTATTCCAGATCATCTACTTCCTGTTACATGTTTGACTGTTTCAGATTTAATATGGGAAAACAAGAACAATTCCGCTGGCATTGTTCTTTATGTTCATATAAATCCTTCTGGATATATATTTATATTGAACACAGTAGTTGAATGTTTATGCTTACCTCTGTTCTTTGTTTTTATTTATATTTATATATACACATGTATATATATTTTTGTTTATTCGTATGTATGTTGAGAGGAATGTAAATGACGCATACATGGTCAATAGAGCCGACTCTTATTCTGAAAGGTTATTATTGTTTATGTACTGTTGTTGTAGGGACAAATGACACAACACGTTATGGTCCTGGACTTTGTCGTCCCCTTTGTAATGCATTTATTTCAAGCACTGTTAAGACAATAAAACAATGTCACACCAGTCTGCATCAGATACCCACATGGTAGAGAGTTCATAAAGGCCAGTTTGACATTTAGGGGACAAGAGGGGGGGGGGGGGGGGGGGGGTGTCAAATGGAGAGCGACGACTTTTCAATACACTAAAAACGAGTGTGGAAGACGAACAAGACGGAGGATGAGACGTCGTGAAGACACAGAGGTCGTCACACGAGAGGAGAGACGTTCTGACCGCTGGTATGGATGGACTGCTGCTTAAAAAAAAAAAAGTATAAAATGAAGATACAACTCAGGGTCAAGAGATACTAAGACTGGTTGGTTTGGGGGTAAAAAATAAAAAAACATGAAATCATAAGAACATATTAAGATGTATATTGCATCAGAAATTCAGGGATAAATCCTTCAGACACAGCGTTTAGTTTCCCCTAAGCAGACGAACTTCTACCTTCTAACCCCCACGATCGATCGCCACCTTTCAAGGCTTAGTATGTGCTAAAACATCCACTATGAATTCCCATATTAACAGTTCCCTCAATCAGGCACACGTGCCATCATCAAATTTAAGAACACAAGACAAAAGTTTTTCCTTTGTAAAAAAAAAAAAAAAAAAAAAAAAAAAAAAAACGAGACCGGAAGCATTTTTGGTTACCGATGCGAACCGAACGAAAACAATAAGAAACGGATTCAAAACGGCCACAAAAGTATAAAATAAAGGATACAGAGCGGAAAACCAAATGTGTGCACATTTCTTAAAAAGCTCAAATCGGTCACTGAGCATCACATTTAAGAATTCAAGGCTGTTTTGGATTCATAAACTCCCAAGAGCATGAAAACAGAATTGTGGGAATATTCCACTGGGATGTGAAGCACAGCGCTCTGAGGCTGAGAATGAGACCCTGTTCACGTTACACAACGTATCGGAGTCCACCTACCCTTACAAGGTCACTTTAAAAAAAACAACAACAACAAAAACCCACCATCAACAGCTGTTTATAAGGTCCACCATTGTTTATACAACACACATCAACAGCAGAGGCTATTAGTACTGCAACACCACCGGTTCCATGTCAAAATATACAAAAAAAAGGAGATCCTCTACTCGTTCCTTCATCCGCTCAGGGCCTCGACTTGAATTTCATTCATTTATTTTTTTTTGTTGATAATAATTTAACCAAAAAAAAAAAAAAAACATGACAAAGTCCACACACAGATTTGCACTAAAATGTAAACATTCATTCATTCATAACACGCATTAAAAAGAAATAAAAAACAACGGGAACGAGTCTGTTTCATCCACATTGTGAATCCTACGCAGAAGGAAGTCGTCCTGAAATATGAATGTGCTCCAACTGTTATACGGCTACTATGACTTGTGCAAACACTTCAGCTAGACTAGGTTAAGGAGCTGGACGGGGGGGGGGGGGGGGGGGACTTGATTCAACAAGGTCTTATTAAGAGGACAGAGACAACAGCTCGGTTTTCATGGAGTCACACAAAGCTTTATCTACAGACCTGTGCGTGTCGGTCGTGATTCAAACCAGTGCTGGAGGAGCGACGCAGCGTTTCACAGGACGGACAGCGAGTGAAGGTAGAGCCCATGCATGCATGAAGCTTCTTATATACACACACACCACTACAGTACCTCTTTGAGAACGGTTCCTATGGCTAAACCATACTTTTGGCACCACAGCTAGACTTCCAAGAACGTTGATATTTTCTTTTTTTTTTTTTTTTTTTTTAAATCCTTCAAAATAAAATGGTTCGTACGAGGCCTAACTTTGGGATCGATCGGTTAAAACGGTCGCCTCCGCCTATCGGTGCGATAAGAGAGGCAGATTCCATAACGTACATTACGTGTCGCCAGTCTCCCACTCTGAACACAAAACAACGCCCAGTGGTCGGCAGGCATTGAGGTATAAAAGAAATATGGTGGGATGTTGACCGACGTTCACCTGCCTTCTTCTGCGCCTGCTGTAGAACCACACCGAGAAGAAGAAGAAGAAGAAGTGTTCGTGTGGCTTTTCTCTTTGTGCATTTCCTGAACTAAGAGCAGCGGAAGCATCCAAGGCATTTTTTTCCTCCAACATAAAAAGTCATAAATAAGTTTCTTCATTTTAAAACAAAAAATATTTACAAATTACATCAGTTACAGGTGCCACAGTGATTTGAGAACCGAGGGAGAAAAAAACAAAAAAACAAGCAAACGAGGAGGAAGTAAACATAGTTTGGCAGTCACTATTCTGTCGACAGTGTTGCAGGATGCATATATTACTGAGATACATCGACTTTAATTTGTTCTTCTGTCTTCAAGCAGTTTGCTTGCTGATGATTTGGGACTTGGTCACAGTCTTCAGGACACACATGCAAGGCCTTCAAATGTAAGTACAGTAGCAGGTCAAAGACTCGTCTTCAGCGACAGAACTAAAACCCTTCTTTGTCTTTCGACTTGGCTTTCTGAGGCGCTTTAGAGCCCCGTGATCCACTTCCTTCCAGCTTCACAGCGGATTCCGACTGGGCCGAGTTGATCCAGGACGCCTTGAAGGCTTTCTGCTGCGTGACAGGAAGCGTCGGGCTCGGCGTCGCCTCTCTCTCCTCCAGGTCATCGAAACTCACTTCCTGCACGGCCTCCTGTTTCTTGAAGGAGTCCCTTCGCTCCGACAGCGCCAGCTTCCTCATCACCACCACCTCTTTGGAGTGGTGGTTGCCGCCGCGGTGTTGCGGCGAGGCGGTGGCGCGGTAATGCTCGCCGCCTCCACCGGCCGCGTCCTGGTGGCCTCGCTGCCCTCCTATGTACAGACCCTGGCGGCCGTGCTCGCCGACACAGACGAACCCGGTGGCCCCCTCCAGGTCCTCCAGCCCCTCCCCTTCAGACAGAGGCACCTCCATGGTGTGGCGACGGGTGCTGTAGGCCTTCCTGTCTCCGTGGTAACCCCCCGTCATCTTGTCTCCCGTCAGCTTCTCTGCCGACTGGACCCTCTTGAGGAGCGGCGACCGCGGCGGTTCTGCACTGCGGGGACGCACGGAATGGCGGGTGATAGTGGGAGGGGACAATGTCTTGCCATGGAAACCCTGTAGAGACTTGGGGTGACTGGGGAGGCAAGATGGAGAGCACTGGGGGGAGAGGGGCTGAGGAGGAGGGATGCAGGCCAGCGGTGAAGGAGGGATACTGGTGGTGGACTTGCAGCGGCCGGCTTTGGTGTAGCGACCCAAGACATGTAGGGAACTGGGACGGGCCTGTGGGACCGGCGAGTTAGGGGAGCTGGAGCAAGGAGAGGAACTTGAATCTGACAAAAAATAGAAAAAAAAAAGAAAAAAAAAGCATGAGTAGATATTTTAAAAACAAGACAGGAAGAGATCGACAGTCCCCTCTTTGGGATGCAACTCACCTCCGGAGTGATCAGGAGCAGGGGAGCGACAGGGCGTAGAAGGCCCAGGAGAGAGACTCTGCGTGGGGGAGCCGGAGAGGCTGTCGCTGGACGACTGGTGGAAACCCGAAGAGAAGCTACGACTGCTCTGCATGGGCGGAGGAGGTGTGTGCTTAGACAGCTTCTTCAAGATGCTACGTCGCCGGCTGCGCAAGAGGAAGCAGGTGTCAGGTGTGTGATAAAAAAAATAATGAGCGAGAGGTAAAAACACCGGCCATGGAAAAAGACACAAGCTACAAAAAAGTCCATCCAATGCGGTCTCTTAGACGGTCTAAAATGTAAGAGACAAACTTGGAGAATGGAATTTTATGTCAGCTAACTGCAGTAGAAACAAATACTGAACTTCAGACGGGCGTTCCTCATGTCTAACGGTAATGCAGCAGCTTCACTCTCCCCTCATGTACCTGTCCTGTCCGTCCTTCCTTTTGCTCTTCTTGCTGCGTCGGGCCATCTTGGCCTTGTAGCTCGATTTTCTGGCAGGGCCCACCTTGATAGAAGTGTTCTCCAGTGCAGTCGTCTGCAGGGTCACCCTGTTTCCACTCTGTTGGAAGCAGACCATTAACAGAAATCAGAAATTAATTTGAATCACCAAAATATACAATAGGTACGCAGAAAAAAAAACCCAAATCAAATGATGTCAGATGTCCTCGCACCTTGAGCAGGAGCTCCACCACCTCGGTGT
This sequence comes from Cebidichthys violaceus, assembly GCF_023349555.1. Taxonomy (NCBI): domain Eukaryota; kingdom Metazoa; phylum Chordata; class Actinopteri; order Perciformes; family Stichaeidae; genus Cebidichthys; species Cebidichthys violaceus. The sequence continues at coordinate 492,922 of NW_027176972.1, forward strand.
GGACAAGTCCCTGGACCGACTCCCCGTTGACGTGAGTGATGAGGTCACCGGCCCTCAGTCCCGCCTCGTGTGCTGGACTGCTTTCCTCGACACACTGCGGACACCAACGCACAACCTCGGATTCAAATGACTGGCCGAGCAACCACCTAATCAGCTGGTACCGTGACTGACGCCCATGCAATTATTACAACCAAGGCTTTATGAACACCAACACATGTATGCACAGCATCGGATAAATGCATACAGTACATAAAACTCTAAAAGTGCAGAGTTGATTTGGCACAATTAATGAGTCTCTATAGTCTTGACTGGGGCCGTATTTTTTTTTAGAACTAAATATCTTTCATAATTACGCTGCAAAATCATTGAATACACAACATTTGTCACCAGCAGCAGCAGCTACACCCGAGACGAGGACACGTACCCAGACCATGTGGTGAACCGTGTAGACGTCACTATCTCCCATGTAGACTCTGATGGCTCGCAACGCAAAGCCAAACCTCTTCCCAGAGCTGTGGATGACCACAGGAGGCCTGAGGCAGCTGATGCTCACGGAGAGGTCCCTGCTGGGGGACGAGTCTCTGGACGAGGGATTGGACGACAGGGACAAGGAGGATTTGGGGCTCGTAGGAGGACCTGCTGAGTCATCTGGACCAGGAGAAGATGATGTGAAAAGGTCAACGGGTGAGAGTTTAGGGATCGCATGTCTGGCGTTTTCATACATTTTGCATCGTTATGTATTCTTCCACCAAACTATCATAATACCAATGTTTGTGTGTGTGGAGTGTGGGTAAGGTAACCAGCATCACGCTGTAGAGGGCACTGTAAACACAGAAGTAGTCATTATCCTCCTGTCTACCTGGGGTGATGATGAGGGACAGGCCAGAGACGGAGGCGGACTTGGGGACTTTCCCAGCCGAGGGCCTGGGTTTCTCTGGGGTCTCCAGCTGGTGGGCGATGCGCCGGGACGCCCCTCTTCGGAAGGACGGCCTGGTGCCCGTGCTGTTGCTCCGGAGCCGAATGCGCCGCAAGTTGGACACCATCCCGTCTAGAATCAGGGAGGTACAGAGCGTGAGCACTGGTGTTTCATAGTCGCTACATGACAGGAGAAGATAATGTACAGAGATCTCTGTGTGTGTGTGTGTGTGTGTGTGTGTGTGTGTGTGTGTGTGTGTGTGTGTGTGTGTGTGTGTGTGTGTGTGTGGGCCTCACCTTCCTCCTCGGCAGAGATGGCGAAGCGAGGCATGATGTCGAGGCTCTGGGTGCTGTTCATCACCAGTGGGCTGGCGCTGCGCTCTGACTGGGAGGAGCTGGACGAAGCACGAGGACGCAGACTGCCAGGAAAACACAGTACACATGCAGGATTTCAGTAAATCCTCTATATACATATTTAGAACTGTTGAGTAAGCGACAAAAAACAACAACTATGGAATAAATAAAAAAAATCCATGACTCTAGATTCCCCGTTTGTTTTATTCTGCGTTGCATTTCCTTAAGAGCATGGTTGTTTCTGAACCAGTAGTCATTCGGTTACACATAAAAAAAAAAAAAATCTCTGAATATTAAGTGCTTCATATTTAACGAGAGAGAATTTTTACACTTCGATCTCACAAATTTCAGAAAGCTGAGGCGAGAATGAGGGCTGTAATCATTTCCCTCTCATAAGCAGGATATCACCCTCTCACGGTTCGTGCTCCCACCTCCCCCTGTGTCCATCTGTCCTGTCTCCGCCGGCCAAGTGTTTGTGTCCATCGCCAGGGGAGAGGACCCCCCTTCCCTCCCACCGCTCCTCCTTCTCCTCGCTGTGGCTCCGCTCTGATGACGACAGGCTCTGGTTGGACGGCGTGGAGGTGGACAGGTGCTCTGTGCTGCTGTACACCTGGAGTTTAACGAGCGGATGTAGATGTTTGATCAGGAAATCGGGAGGACGCGTTTCCTCAAAGTTCACGCCGATGTTTTACTTTATCGAAAGAGACGTTAAGGTGAGATATTTCTAAATATAAGGCGAGCGATATTCTACAGGCGAAGGCGAATAAGTACCTTGCTGAATCGGTGGGCCACAGAGGAGAACTGTCGGAGCTCCAGGGATGATTCGTCATCGTTGGTTTCATCGTCGTCATCCGAGTCCAGGTGACAGTAGCGCTCCGATCGGGCTGTAGGAAACACAACGACAGTGCATTAAGTAATGAACTGTAAAATGAAGTCTCTGCAGCCCTCTCTCAGTCGTGCGTCCTTCTGTTTTTCTAACAACGCTGTGTCTAGGTTTGTCTGTGTACATGCAGACAGAAACCCATATTTGTATTGTCGTTGAGCGAGTCCACACTAGATCACGAAAGGTGTGTACTCCATAAATCTAACGGCTCTTCCACGTACTGTCGAAGTAGCTGGTGTCGTCCTCAGTCTCTAGTTGAGGTATGAATTCAGCTTTCTGCCTTAAGAGGCCGTTCCAGTCCAAACCCAAGAAGAACATGTGCATCTTCACCTCCGTGGTTCCACCTGGGGGGAAAAACAAAAAAAAACAATAAATAAATCAGACAAATAGGTTTGGCTTTCACATCTGCTCGTCTTGGGCCTGGTTTACAGCCCATATCTGCACGGTGTCTCCCTTGATACCTTAATATCTCTCTTCGACATACTCAAGTCATCAGAGGTCTGTTTACCGCGGCGCTGCCTCACTCCAGATATAAACTCTCATCACCACGGCGTTCAGGTAAGCATAAAGGTGTTTGTGTTGGGAAAATTCGATCAAATGCTGCCACAACAATGGCTCAAACGTGTTTCTTTTTAAAGGTGAAAGGTCAACACTTCGCAGCAGACTGTAACAGTGCTGTGGATCTGGGACCTAGCAGGCTGTATGTCCTCTGTAGGGCCTTGTTCGCCATACGGCACTCTGCTACCGACCTGTTCCCAGACGCTCCAGAGGGCTCTGTCTCAGCAGCCTGGTGATGAGATCCTGGGTATCAGCCGGCAGAGCGTCTTCCCCCTCAGGCCAGATGATGTCATCTGGACAAGGGGAAGCACATGCCAGTGAGGTGACGGCCAATAACCCAAGACTACAATAAACAAAATAATCAAACTTGTATTGGGCAATATTTATGTGTGGAGAAGTCTCAGTAGCAATGCACTTACCGTTGACCACCTGACCAAAGAGCTGCTCTGGTGTGTCTCCAAAGAAAGGCACACAGCCCACTAAGAACTCATAGAGGATGATGCCCATAGCCCACCAGTCTACGGGCTTCCCATAGCCCTGCCTCAGGATCACCTCTGGAGCGATGTACTCCGGAGTGCCACACACCTGTGGAAAGGAAAGACGGACGAAGAGAGTGAAGCTCGGTGTGAGTTTAAGGTCCTGAACAACAACAGACAAGACGAGAAGATGAGAAGATGAGAAGAGACGCACCTGTTTGTCGATGAACTCTCTGGTATCCTTCTCTATATGTCCTTCATACAAGTTGGTGGTCATGTTCATTAGACCAATCTTTGACAGCCCAAAGTCTGTCAGCTTGATGTGTCCCAAGGAGGTGATTAACAAACTACAAAAAGATGGGGGGAAAAAAAGAAATGTTTCATCGTACATCAAAACGCTAACTTCGAAACTCTCTGAAAAACATCAAAAGGTTGTTTCAGAATATTTTTGCTCCAACTTCAAAATGATTGCCTTCAAGACGTCTAAAAAAGACGAACGCTTGAAAGTACTTCGGTGCCTCAGAGCACAGAGAGAAAAAAAAAAAAAAAGGAAATATGAGAAATGAGGACTCACTTGTCAGGTTTCAGGTCTCTGTGTACGATGCCGTAGTTGTGAAGATACTCCAAAGCCAGGACAGTCTCCGCAAAATACATCCGAGCCATGTCCACAGGCAGAGGACCAATGTTCTTCAGTAGGTTGGCACAATCCCCACCTTAAAGTGCATTTACAGATGGCAAAAAAAATAAAAATATTATATTAGATTAGTTTCATGTGCAATATTCCTGGCAAAAAAAAAAAATGGACATATGCATGGGCAATTCACAGCTCACCTTCCACATACTCCATGACCATGCAGAGGTGCCTCCGTGTCTCAAAAGAGCAGAACATAGAGACCACAAATGGGTTTTCGGCAAAGCAGAGGATGTCTCGCTCCACAAACACCTGCTGGATTTGGTTTCTAAGCATCAGGTTCTGCCGGTTGATCTTCTTCATGGCAAAGCGCTGACGGGTGTCCTTGTGGCGCACCAGAAACACAGTCCTGCACGGCGTGAGAAAGAAGGGGGGGGGGGGGGGGGGGGGGGGGACGACAAAAAGAGGAGAAAGACGGACAATTTACGGGACCAGCGGGGAATAGGAGTTTATAAAAAGGGAATGAGAGGTACGTTGAGCGATTTAACAGGGGAAATGAGGAGAGGGAAAAAAAGATGAGGAAACATCAGTTCAGACTTGAAATGAAATTGCCCAGACAAATTCCAAGTGTAAACACAGAAATGCTACAGCAACACATCCTCATTTTAGTTTCTTTTCTGGTTTTATTGGGCTCTCTGCGGCGCCCGCTTAAGAGACTGAGTCAGTCGGGAACGCAAACAAAGAAGTCTTTCTTACTCACCCATAGGCGCCATTGCTAATGAGCTTGATGGTCTCGAAGTCGCTCTCCACTGGTTTCCTACGAGGAGGGGTGCAGCCCGCTCGGCTCTGAATCACACAAAAACAGAAGGACAATAACAGGAAGTCAAGTTGCTGCATGAATTCCTGGTTGTTGTGATAATGTGTCTGCCTGTATTAACACGTGCTCCATTCCCCACTTAAGCTGTATTTTAATACACTGTAATTAACCCCCTCAAGCTTCTACCTGTATAGATGTCACCTCTCCGGCGTCATCAGACTCTCTGCTCGCCGCTCGGTGAACCGGACTCGTCTGCTCCAGGTGAACCATCTCTGTAACGGCAGAAGACACAGCGATCAAACTCCGTTCAGTTGAAATAGGACGGTAAGTGCTCATTTAACCCAAAGCATACTTTTCTATCCGTTTGCATCATTACTTTATAATGGCTCAGTTCTGTTCAGCTGAGTTATGCTCTACTCGACTTGAAAATATATATATATATATATATATATATATATATATATATATATATATATATATATATATCAGCATTGTAACAGTTTGTACACAATAAGAACAGATGCAATAAAAACTGAAAATCAAGTAGAAAGAGTAGTAATAAGTTCAGTAAAGAGCAATAAATGACACAGTGAGTGCCTTCAGCACACATTTAAGGATGTGCCGTATTTTTATTGAAAACAATAAAATGATGTAATGCATAAAATTCTACATAAAAATAAGAATAATTACTGCAACGATAAAAAAAAATGTCAGTAGGAATAATGACACTAAGTTCTCATATCGAGAGAACAGATTTTTATAAGATCCTGATGTTATTCTGGTAAAATAAGCAAACGGTACAATTCATCCGAAAATGCCCAGACAGTTTAGCAGGTAAAATATTAAATAATAATAAACGCCGCACCTTCCAAGGGATCCCTGGTGAGGCCGAGCTGGCTGATGATGTATTTGGGAATATCAGTCTTGATGCCGTGGCCCACCTTGGCTTGACCCTCTGCAGCCTCCAAACGTTGGTAAAACTCCTCGGGGTCAAACTCCTGTGTTGGGATTATTTTTGAAATATCATTTAGTTGCCCTTGGCTTTTGTACACACACACACACACACACACACACACACACACACACACACACACACACACACACACACACACACACACACACACACACACACACAGCAAAGAAAAAAACTGCAAACTAGACACTAGGAAAAGACGGGAAACACAACTGTGATGTGAGAATTGGTCAGAAAGCAAAAAGGGAATCCAGCGTGTTTCTCTTTAGGACTTGTGAATTTGAGCTATCAACTACTACTGTCAATATCAAATATTGATATTGCTTATAAAAGGACTACAACTCCCAACATTATCCTGTCCCTGTTGCAACTGTGTTATGGTAACTGCTGAAACTATCATTACTTCAACATATCGTCAGTGTACTCGAGTCACCGATG